>NC_026655.2:19617260-19926742 GCF_000004075.3 Cucumis sativus | reverse complement strand
TCTCGTTTTATTGTTGACCATATCTTTATTCATGAAAAGCAATTAGCAAATAATTAGAAAGTGAAAAATTATTATTCAGAATTGAGGATACATACCCTTACTCCGGTTGGAAGAGTCAGAAAGAGGAAATCCATCTGCATTATCATTTCTTACCTGATCAATTCAAAAAAAGAAAGGATCAAGATGGTTTCAACTCCAAGCATGCTTCTTGACACCATATTTTCCAGAACCAAAGTCAGTTTCTTACAGGATAAGTAACTAGAAAGCCCTCTACATTTTCACATTGATGGGTAGAAGCTGGCGGGCAACTATCTTCAGGACCAAGCGGCTCATCGGCACTAATTGAGAAGTCATACCTGAGGCTGGGTTGATCAGCTGATTGTTTCGGCGCCGTAAATTTTCTCTTGGCCTCGAGAGAAGCAAAACCTTTTTTAGTGTTAAGAAATACTTGACAACCCCAGTCTCACTTGACGGACAGTTAATTGACATTTTCTTTTCAGTCGCATAATCATTGGTAGAGCAAGTATCTCCACTTCCAGATCTCACAACCAGATATATATGTTTTAAACATAAACCCTTGGTTCTACCATAAAAATACTTCTGTAATTCAAGTAGTTGGAATCTACAACCGTATGTTTTTCTTTCTAAATGTTTGAACTAAAACTTAGTGGCATTGATTTGGTCAATGATAGCATTTGTGAATGCGGTCTGAAAAGTTGTCCCTTCATGCAAACTTTACATATAAACATATGAATATGTGGTGCATAACCTAAATACAGCGTAAAAATAAAACAAAATGTTACCTAATATCACCCATATATGATTATTATTTGTTACCTCTGCCTATTAAACGAAACATAACATTTGAAACTAGAGTTAAGCAAATGCAATAAAGAATAATAATACTGGATTCCCCGGATACAAAAGTACTTCGTAAGGACATTCTTCTGCACAGGTAAATCCAACTTTTTCTTTATACATCCAGCATTAAACTCTTTTAATTTGTAAGGTCTTTCATGCACAACTCCGGTGTTTGTATCCTGCTCCTGTTCGCGTAAAGAAAGCAAAGAACTATAAGAATTACAACATACAAAACTTAAAAAGTACCAAATCTTATTCACAGGTGCCCCTCAAATCTGACAAACTTAAAAGAGGAAAATGGGATTTTTAAGCTACAAAACATCGGATTGAGAACATGAATATAACTCTCACTTAAAGCACCAATATTATTTTCGTTTCTGTTTAATTATCTCGACGCATTATTTATACCACAGAACATACTGTAGGTTCTTTGGACAAGTGAATCCAGTTATGCATATAATTACGATTTGCTTTAAATCTATCTAGCATTTGAAAACCATATGGCTAAAATGCCTAAAACAGGACATCCTAATTATTGGTAAACTAAGGAGCCATTTTTGGCCCACTAACTCTATAAGTTGATTTCCAAGTGTACACAACTTATTTTGAATAATAAGTGTTAAGCACAATCTTCTCTTTTCTTCGTACTTTTTGTATTTACCAAGGAACTCATCTTCTTGTTGATCTCTACTTTCACATTTACCAAGTAGCTCCGTCTTACTTTCTTAATCCACAATCTTACACCTCAAAATCCCAAACTCAAATCATATTTAACTCCAAGCTTATTAACTCTACTCAATGGGCCTAATGCCTCTTAACTAGTTCATCAAACCCATTTCCTTTATTAATTGAATAACATTTACAACACAAACTCCTCAAGTTTAGAAATTGTTACATGCAGTATTACGAACAAGGAAACTCGGCAAATTTTGTCTATTAATGTCATAAAACTCAAAGCCAATATTGCCACAAGAGAAGATAAAAAATATATGATGTACCTGGAATGGTAAATTCGTACACGGATCGATATCACCTTCTGCTATACCTTTAGCTATATGTTGCGGTATCGATGTATAATATGTTAAGTTGCTGCTTCTGGTAATTTAAAGAACATACTACAGATGTATGCAGAAAAATGGAATGTTATCCAACAAAAAGGATATGGGCCCAAGAAATCCAAGTCATCTTCTATATGGTCAGATATTTGAGATAGATGTACGATATCTTCAGTGATAGGGTCGTAAACCCGTTGGTGCTGAAAAGTCAATATCGCTTTCTTGAATGATTCTTCATACAGATGAGGAACTGCAACTGTGCTGTACCTTAAGTGTCTAATCACCTAGATAAAGTTATACAAGTCAATATTTTCTACATGAAAACAAGACCAATAAAACTCAGCTTGTTTTCAAAGAACCAAAACACTCTTTTGAAATACAATAAAACAATAATAATAAACTACATTAAATTAAATATTCAAACTCACCTTTTCATAACTTAAAAATTTTTTTATTAGTGCATGGGCCCTTTTAAGTCCCATTCCTGGCAATGACGGCAAATAATCACAACCACTCAAAATGCACATCTCAAGAATCATCTGTTTGGTAAATCCAGAAAAATTCAAGTCCTTGTTCTTTTGTAACATGTCATATCGAAACTCAACTCCTTGTCCAAATTTGTCCATTTTAAAGATAATCTGATATGTGCAGGAGCAGACCAACAAAAAGAAGATAAATTTCTCCAAAAATAGAGTGTAAAAGCAGATTACATCTAAGAATATCAAAGTGGATTCATGAATGAAAGGATTATCTTTGCTTACCCTTGGACAGCCAAACGGTATTAGATCAGAATCCTCAGTAAGAACAGCATCAACCTGATTGCTGATAGCCAAAAAGGTCATCTGAGCATCTGCCTCATAAGGTGCCACAACATATGATACATTCTCTCGTTTTAACACCTTGGGAATGAGGTCATGGTCAAATAAGATTCTTCAGCACACTGATAAGTATAGTTCATAAAAGCCTCAAATAAAGTACCTAACAGTTATGAAAAAGCTATTACTTGAATTAGTTCATGGGCGATCGAGGGCGTTATATCAACAGCCTTTTGGTAACACTCATAGGCAGCAGCAGAATTTCCATTCATCTCATGTTCTGTGGCACGAGCAAGATTTTCTTTTCTTGTCCTGTGGTGAAAATGAGTTTCTTTACAAATTCATGAATTTAAAGTTTAGAAACGATACATATGAAAACGAAAGCGAGGAAACTCGAAGATAAGAAGAAATGTAACTCATGCAAAAAAAGATAATAGGTTTTACGGGGATTGAAAAACTTTAATGTCCTCTTCAGTCTTCAGATATCAATGTTGTATTGTTACAATAAGCTCAACTTTGAAAATAAAAATAATGGCTACCAATAAAGAAAAATGTAGGGAAATAACCAAACATCGTTGATATAAAAAAAAAATTAGGAAAGTGAAACAGCAGGTGAGTTGATGCTTATCATACCTCGCACGTTTGATTTCTTGCTCATTCTTCATTGGAAGAAAACCTCCATCAAAGACAAGAACAGGTTTCACTCCATAGTGCCGAAGTAAATTGATTCTATGCATACAGTAATCAATGTGCCTATAATATAGAGAAATAGTCACAACCAACATAAAAAATATGAGTATACCTACTCTCTTTTGCTTATTTACCTAAACTACTATTCAACCACTCCCATATCTGATAAACTCTAGATGATAGTTAAGAGTCTCCACAATGCTGCTGCCAAACTACTTTTTTTGTCTCCTTATTTTCCCTCGTTTTAAAACTAAACGCATTACACAAAATTTTGTTTTCTGCCATAATGCTTTGATTCTAAGACTTCCAAAAGAAAAAAAAAAAAAGAGAAAACAGGCTATACATCTTAAGAAAAGAAATAGAGCCTTATATAAGCACACATCGCTTTTCAATATTTGATTACAACTCGAAGGAGACTGCAGTGCAATTTAATGACTAAACACGACGCAAACGGCAGTTTCTAACCCTATAAAAATCACAATACAGAATCAATAACAGTTTCAGAAACTTCCCAAAACTACCTCAAAAGTAAATTTTATAACCAGAAAAGCCAAAACAACCAAAAGAACGATAAGAAATCAAGTACTAAGCTAACAAGAAAGCTACCGGAGCAATTTCAGGAACTGGGTATCCGAGATATCGGGTATAGATACAGGTAAAGTAAACAACACAAAATTTTTAACCCAATATAAAAAGGGAAACTGAAATCCAGAAAAAAGAAAGGAGAATGGAGATACTTGGAGGTGGGAAGGCCATTGCAGAGCTCTTTGCTGCAGCAGAAAGCCCCTTTATGGAGCCAAGAATAGGTATCGATGGCCACAGAAGAACCCTCCAAATCCTTGATATGGATCGGCAACATTATTGATTTCAGAAGAGGCAAGAGCCCCTGAATCCCCATTGCTCTACACGGTCGATAGCTCTACGAGGATTTTGTTCGTTTCAGAAAGAAATTGAGTATTGGAGTCGGAGATTGAGGAGGAAGAAGAGAGGAAAATGGCGGGAAAATTTCATAGCTCCGAACTGGGTGGGACTCGTTTTTCCCACCCCCTAATTTTTTGGTTTTAAAAGTTTAGGATAATTAATTAATTTTAACCTCATCCCAAATTTTCAAATATATTGTAATATTGTCCATTTATTTCTTCCAAATTGAAGAAATTGTAGTATTCATCATGCATTTCATTCATACAAACCAAAATAAAACTATTTATAAAATATAACGTTAAATTATATAAAAAAAAAAAAAAAATCTCTCTAAACTTTATTAAGTCAAAATTATTTTTAAATTTTTTTAAAAATGTTCAAAGAAAGTTATTATTAATTTTGAATGAAAATGTTAAAATTTTGTTTCAAAAATATTCTTCAACTATTAAAAATACGTTTAAATTTTAAAAAAATACTCTTATTAATCCAAATTTTACACTAAAATCTATAGTACCAACAATTAAAAAACCAAAATTTTAGGTTAAAACCATAATTTTAAATTTTAATCTTTATGTTAATATTTCTATCAATATTTTCGATATTTCTATTACATCTAAAAAAAGTCTAAAACCATAAAATATATATATAAAAAAATAATAATAATCTAATAATTTAAAGAGGATTTTTCAATAGTAATAAAAAAAATACAAAACTATTGCAAAAGAAAATATTCAACAATACAAAATTCATTACACTTCATTTAATTTTAACATAAATTATAAATAATTTGTCAATTTTATCATTTTTCCTAAATCAAAATTTATGTTAACCATTAAAACTTTGATATATCTATCCACATTGACACTTTTAACTATTAAAACATAAAATTTCACATAATCTAAAAAGTTGTAAATATTTTTTTCTCTAAAACATATTAAAACAATAATTAGTCAAACAAAAAAATCTCACATTGATAGATTTATCAAACTTTTAGTATGTGTTAGTAGTTCAATACATTTTTTATTTGACAATTTAACTATGTATTAATTACAATAATAAATATAGAGATTGATTATGTTTGTAATCTACCCTTCTGTATTAATGGTCAAATAAAATTAAGACTATGATTTTAACTTAAAATTTAGGTTTTTATTGTGGCGGGCGATAATATTGGTGTAAAAAGTGGACCAATGAGAGTATTTCTTAAACTTTTCAAATAGTTAAAATGATATTTTTTGAATAAAAATTTAACCGTTTCTATCTAAATCTGGTTATAAGAGTGGTTTTAATCATTTTTAAAAGTTGTTTGAAAGTTTAGAAGTATTTTGATTGTTTATGAACATTTTTTTTAATTTAACTAAAATTTAAATAGAGTATAATAAATTTTGCTATAATTTTATATTTTACCATTTTTATAATATTTACTATTTTATGTATGGACTTTGTTATTTAATTTATGTGGCCCTAACTGTAATTGTCATCAAAACATATATGATAAGTTACAAGTAAAACAATAAATAATAACAAATAGACTAAATAATAGTATTAAAGTTCAAATTAAAATTAAAAATCTTGTCATTTGTTTTTTTCTTTTCCAAATAATTACTTTTCATAATTCAATAGTGTAATCTTCAATCCATAACTTCACTCTTAAACATCAAAAATACTTATTCTAAAATTGGTTTGAACATTCTCAAAATTCTATTATTGCAACAGTTCACACGACATTTTTAAAGAAATTTGATTCGTGAAGTTGAACTTAAGTTGATGTTGTAGTTTTATTGATTTGATGCAATGTTGTTCGATCTCTAGAATTTGATAATTTGATTCTCTCGATGTTCTTGAAGTTGGAGTCCTAGGAGAAAGCTTGTATTGTATTTTCAAATGAGCTTCAATCTTCGAGTGCGATCGGCTTCAGAAGTCTTCTAACTTTTGGAAGAATTTTCTCTAGACCTTATGGGGTAGGAAAAAAAATAGAATTATTTGATGGGCTTTCTAGAATTTTCTCTAGACCTTATGGGACAGAGAAAAAAAATTAGAACTCCTCTATTTATAGAGTTATTTGATGGGCTTTCTAGACTTGAGTTTGGTTAGTTCATCGATCACATCCAAAATAATTAACTTTATCCAACGGTTCAATTAAACTTTTTGTTGGCTCAACTTAGAAATAATATTTAATTAAACCAAAATAATTAACTTTATCCAACGGTTATGATGAAACATTATCATGATTAGCCAATTTATGTTTTTAATTTTAATTTGGGACACATGTCAATTTCTTAATTAGTTCCAAATTTAATTATTTATAATTTTCATAATTAATTTAGTAAATTATGTGATAATTTCTAATTGATCTAAAAATTTATCTTTGTTATGCTTCGCCACCAGCGATCTAACTTTTACTAAGGGACGATCGGGTTTTTACCGTCAAATCCACCTCTCTAATAGGAGCGATCAGACATCTTGGCTCTGCTTCACCGTCAACGATCTAACTTCTACTAAGGGACGATCGAACTTTTGCCCAAATCCACTTCCGTAGTAAAATCGATCGAGCTTCTTCATTCTTCTTCTCTTTTTTTTTTCTCTTTTTTTGTTTTCATTCTTTCTTACTTTATCTTTTTTTTTTGCTTTTCATTTTTTTTAATTCTTCCTATTTTCTTTTATTTTCTTTTCGTTTTTCTTGTTTTTCGGCTTCTTTTCTTTTCTTTTTTTCTTCTTCTTTTTTTTTTTGCTTTTCATTTTTTAATTCGTTTTTTTTCTATCTTCGTATTTTATTTTATTATTATTTTTGTTTGTTTCTTTTCTTTCCTTTTTTTTCTTTTCTTTCTTCTTTTTTGTTTTGTTTTTGTTTTTACCTGTATTCTTCTTCTTTCTGGTTTTTGCAGTGGCATTTTCGTATCTCGTAAATATTTGTTCAAGATTTGTACGGTTCAAAAGGTTTCAACTTATATCCACATACGAACGACGACCTTGACAAACTACTTTGTTCCAATAAGGTTTTGTACAGTGTCTCATCACAGGTTATGTCCAGGCATGGTTGAATGTGGATAATAATTTTCATGTTCAGGAGATTCATGACCACTTCATAGAAGCCAAATGACCCATGCATTCCAGTAAACCTTGAATTGTATGGCTGAAACATTGATGTTTCATCGTGTACTCTTGGCGAAAAACTTGAGAACACGAGTCTAGTTTGGCGAAGTTGCTTTCGAGGGTGTCTCATTCAACTATTTTGATAGTTTTTTTTTGTGCGATTGTTGCACATCAAACTTCTTCCAATTCAGCAAAACCCCAATCAGATTAGAGCATTATGCTTCGGTATAGGCTTTAGATGGTTGTGATTTTGAAGAGATCAAACTTGTAGGCTGACCATGGTTATAACTTATCTCATCTCTTTAAGTGAAACAACACGAGTCTCAAGTACTTGAGATGAAATTTCAAAATTGAGGTTATAATATGCGATGCATGATATTACCAACTTCACAACATCACCTTATTACTAAGGATGAATAAATTGAATTTAGATTTGCCTCCAATTTGTTATGGTTCCTTAGTAAAGATGAACATCCTTTGAAGAAAATGATCAAGTCGTAAAGTAGTTCAAGTTGTTTTTTTTTTACTATACTAGACTTAAGGTTTTCCCTAAGCTGCCTACGTACATTTATAATATAGGAATAAAATCATAACATAGTTCTAACTTTTTTTTTTACTAGACTGGACTTAAGGTTTCCTTAAGCTGCCTACGTACCATTTATAATATAAGGATCAAGTCATAACTTAGTTCAACTTTTTTTTTTTTACTAACTAAATTAAGCAAAAAATTTCTTAAGAAATTTTCTGTTGATTGGATAAATTTGTAGTTCGTCTTGATCAGTGATCTTGTATGTGCCATTTGTATAAACTTATTTAACAATGTAAGGTCCATCCCATCTAGGTGTGAACTTATTTTCTGTATGCCTTGTTGTGATAATCAGCCTTCTTACAATAAGTATTAGATCACCAACCTGAAAGGAACGAGGTTTAACGTGTTTATCAAAAGCATTGGACATTCTCGCTTAATAACATTCCAATGTTTGCTGAGCCTCTAACTCTTGAAGATGTAATTTGGCATTATCTTCAGTGACCAATCCCTTTAGTACTACCATTCTTAGAGACGGAATTTTTCTTTTGAAGGAAAGGACAACGTCCACATCGTAAACAAGCAGAATATGGTGTAACCTCTCTAAGAGTTCGATGAGTAGTTCAATAAGCCCACAATGCCTCACCGATCCTTTCTTGTCAATTCCTCTTTGACTTGGAGATAATTTTCTTCAAAATATTGCACAATGTTTTGTTGAATGCTTTTGCTAGACCATTCACAGGCGTTGCACATGGATGACTTGTATTGCTTGAACTTGAATTTTTCACATAATTTGTCTATCATGCTATTGAAGAATTGTCTTCTATTATCTGTTATGATTCGATGAGGAATACTATATCAATAGATGATATGCATTTGAATAAAGTCTTGTCACGTTCTCCTTCTTGACCTCCCTCAAGGAAATGACCTCAGCACACCTTGAAAAATAGTCTGTTGCTGCAAGAATATAAGAATGTTTTATTGATGATTTTGGTGTAATAGGGCCAACCAGAGATCGAGTCCCCAAGCCTAGAACGGCTAAGAAGCCATAGTTGGATGAAGGGGCTCTAGAGGTTGGTGTATGAAGTTTGCATGGTATTAAGAAGCCTCAGACTTTTTTGCATAGTCCATTGAATCTTGAATCATCTTAGGCCAGTAGTAGCTCATTCTTCTTAGCTGAAATTGAAGCTTTGGTCCCGATTGATGTGCTCCACAAGCACCTGAATGTGCTTCCTTTAGATCTTTTACCGACTCTTTCTTTTCAAAGCATCAAAGGAAGCTGAGCCCTTCAAGAGAATAGCGATATAAGGTTTTCTTGTAATAAATGAAGTGCGCAGCTCTTCTTCGTATCTCAGTTTTATGATGGAAATCTATCGGAAGCTTTTCATGTTCAAGATAATCTATGATGGGTTGACGCCAATCTTCTTCATCAATCAAATGGGATGTCGTTGCGCTCACTTTCTGACATTTAGACATAATTGGAGGCATAATTTATCGTTGACAAAGTGGTATGTTCAGAGTTACATCATCTGGCATAATCAAGAAAGTGGTTAAATTCGTTAATGCGTCTGCCCTTTTATTTTTTGTTTTAAGGACATGTTTCACCATCATGCTAACCTTTCCATCAATTGATGAGCATAAGTGAAGTATGGCTTCAAGTCTTCATGTTTCACATCATACTGAAGCAAGAGTTGATTGATTATCAACTTTGAATCACCATAAACTAATAAGAATGATACTCTGATTTCCAATGCCATTTGAAGGCCAATTATTAAAGTATGATATTCAGCCACATTGTTCGAGCACAGTTCAGCTAGCGTAAAGCTATAAGGAAACATATTCTTCTCAGGAGAAATGAAGACGATGCATGCCCTCGCACCACTTCTTCATGTTGCACCATCAAAGTACATAGTCCAATGTTCCATAACTTCCGTGAAGAAAACCTCATTGTCTGGCAGGTCTTCACATAACTTCCAATTTGAAGGAATTTGGTGGTCTGCTAAAAAGTATGTTAGCTTTTGTCCTTTTATCACCTTTTGGAGAATATAGACAATGTCATATTGTTGGAGTAGAATCGCTTATTTGGCTAAGCGTCCAGAGATGATTGGCCTGGATAGAACATACTTTTAGGGTCCACTTTTGCTAGTAGATGAACCGTGTTGGCCTGCATATAATGCCTCAACTTATCGATGACAAAGAAAAGTTCAAGGCACATTTTCTCGATGGAAGAATAGTTAACTTCAGTCTCAATTAGTGTTCTACTTGGATAGTAGAGAGCACGCTTCTTTTCCTTTTTCTCCTCTTGCGTCAGTAATGCTCCTAAAGACATTTCTTGCACAACAATGTACAATATTAATGGCTTGCCAGGTACTGGAGCTCCTAGCATTGGGGGACTAAGCAAGTATTTCTTTATGCTATCAAATGCATTTTGATAAGTCTCATCCCACACAAAATTTTCTCCTTTTCTCATCAACTTTTGAAAAGGTTGACACCGACCAACCATGTTAGAGATGAACCTTCGGATGTAAGTCAATCGTCCTTGGAGACTTCTTAAGTCATGCAAACTCTTTTACCTTAGCATATTCTGAATGACATCAATCTTGGATTTGTCTATTTTAATCCATTGGTGCCTTACAATGAAGTCAAGAAACTTCCCTAAAGTCACACCAAACGCACAATTGAGAGAGTTCATCCTCAGCTATTATTTTTGCAAGCAGTCCTTCACAACTTTTAGATCCTTCAAATGGTCTATTCATCTCTTGGATTTGACCACAAGGTCATCAACATAGCATTCGACATACTTATGCAACATATCATTAAACACCTTCTCATAGCGCGTTGATAAGTAGCACCGACATTTTTCAATCCAAAGGGCATAACCTTGTCACACTATATTCCTTATGGAGTCCTAAAAGCTGTCATTTCTTCATCTAAAATGGTCATTCGTATTTAGTTATATCTAGATGACTCATCCATAAATGACAACGTCTTGTGACTAGTAGTTGCATCAACCATGATTTCTGTGATGGACAAAGAAAAATCATCCTTAGGACATGCATTATTCAGGTCGTGAAAGTCTACACAAACGCGAAGTTGTCCATTCTTTTTTCTGACATAGATAGTTGTTGGATCGGTATGGCAACCCTAGAGAGGAGTGAATAAGGTTTAAATAAACTTTTTGACAAATAAAAAGTAAATTCAACTCATTAGATATTTTAAAAATTAAATAAAGAACTTTGTAAACTTTGTTAAATAACAAGATTGATAAAAAAAAATATGAATGAAAGTATGCAATCAAACTCAACCAATAAGAATATGTAAATTAAATTAAATTAAAAAATAATTAGAAAAGAGTTAGAGAAGAAGACACCGTAATTTTATAGTAGTTCGGTTAAACTCAACCTACATCCACTTTTCCAAGCACCTCTTGCGATTTTGATTGAAAATCTTCTTTTGACTTTTTCCACGGATTTGAGTCGAATCGATTCTTGCTCCTTTTTTCGGTTTAAGAGCAAACCTGATCTTTTCCACGGGTTAGGATCCAACCGTTACAATATGTTGAAGTTTTTAAATCACACAAAAGAAAACTCTCTAAAAGAGTGAGTATATAATTTGAAGCTCACAAATTTAATCCTCACAATACAATAAGAAGCTCTATAGAGAATAAAAATTGGAAGCTTTATAGAGAATAACAATGTTAGCTTTCTGCACTTTTTGAGGATTGTAAAGTTTTAATAATCTTGTCTCTTTTAAAATTTGGGAAAAATGAAGTATTTAAAAAGAGAAGATAAATTCAAAATCATTTTGGGTCATTAGATGTAAGTAAAAGAAAAATGAATGATTGAGATTTAAACTCAATTAGCCGTTAGACACAATACAAATAATAATATAATAATATATCTTTTCAAACTACTTTGTTTAAAAAAGAACCAATAAGGCAACTTCACCATCTTTTAAAAAAACTAACTGTTAGACACAAGGAAAAATAATAATATTAAAGTCATTTTCTTTTTAATTTCATTTTCTTTATAAAAGCCAATAAAACATAACCAAAAGCCACATTTCTTACTCCTACATTGCTCCAAGTGGCTTTCTCTAATTCGTTCAAATTGAATGCTTGGTCGCCACATCACCATCTCGGGTATTTTTCTGTTACGCTTCTTTTAGCAATATTTTCTTCGTTTGAACTTCGATTTGGGTGATTCAAGAGATGTTAGAATCATTTTTCCAAGCTCTACGATATGGTCTATTCAAATTAATAAAATTGTTATTAAAAAATTAGATTTGTTATCATCAAAACATAAATTAATTAAATAATTAAAATAAATTAATTTGAGATTAAGGGCAAAAAAGCCAACAATAATGTTTGTTATCCTCGTTGGATATTTGACCTCGCGAATAAATCATGATTCAATCAACTTGTTGACTTCCACCTCGATTTAGGGAATAAGCTTCGATCGAAAATGTCGTTGCGCTTGTTTAATCGGCCGATATCCTAGTTTAATTGCAAGATGATGGACTGCTACTTTTGGATCAAGTCCTAGCATCTTCTTGTACGACCAAGCAAAGATGTCCCTATACTTGGTGAGCAAACTCACGTACTTTTCCTCCTCCTCATTAGAGAGAGATGCACTAATGAAAGTTGGGAGTGGTTCCTCTATTATACCAAGGTTCACCTCTTTTAGCTCATTTATGGTAGATTGGCCACCATCCTCTAAACTCTGTGGGACATCTTTCGCGTCTTCTTCTAGAGTTTCATTTTCTTATTCCTCAAGGTGATGTGATGACATGAGGTTTCATCTTCTCCTTGTTCTGAGCTTTCCTTTTCAGGATTAGTTAGTATAACATTATGCTTTTTTACTTTCAACGAACCTTGACATGTATTGAGAGTAACACAGGTTTTTCTTTTCATTCGAGAAGGAACATTGCTATGAATTTCTCTCTCTCTCTCTCTCTCTCTTTGCTTCGTAAGAAAACTCCTTACCATGAAAATTGTCGACATCTTATGCTTAATTCGACACCAAACTAATGCGTGAGATGTTGATTTTGTCTTCTTTGTACCTATGTTGGAACCAATATTGACATGTGAGCCTCTATCCCCAAAACGATTAAAAATTGGAGCACGGGGTGCTTCTACATTTTTCTTTTTACAAACACCTAGTTTTTGAAAGGTTGATGGTCTTGTAGTCATCGAGGCCTGGCATGTGCTTTTCTCCTTTAATTTATAGAGGTCACAGTTAGTCTTCGAAAGGCTAAACATAATTTAAGGCTCGGTGCAAACTGGTGACTTTCGCTTTTTGCCTCCATCATGTTTAGTCTTTCAAATACTAGGGAGCATGCCACATATGGTCTAATTTGGTCAAATGTTGAGGTTCTCTGATTATTGCCTCTTTTTTCTTCTGTACTGTCAACCTCCTCTATAGTTATATGATTGTTGTCAACCACCCTTTCCTTCCCCCTTTCTAGTTATATGGATTTTCTCTGGCGACTTGTATCCAAGTCCTTTTCTCGACACGAGTATAACATGTTCTTCCCGTAAAAGCTTCTTTTGAGTTGATGAGAGTTTATGTTGGTCGTGAATTTTCAAGCTTTGAACTCAGTGTGAGCTGTGAAGTCATAACCTGCTTTTGCCATCAATTTGCAAGCCTTGGAGTCGAATTTGTCTTTCATTCTCCTTTGGGGTAAGTTTTCTTCCATCAGGTCTATCTTTATCTCCTGCTTCATTATCTTAGTTAGTGGTGTAGTGAAGCTTTCTTTTAAGACTTTGATGTCACCAACCTTCAAGTCTTTTGGAGACTCCACGAACGATGACTCTCCTTTCATGCGCCTCGATGGAGGGACATAGTGCAAAACCGATGGATTTGAAGCATTTTCATCCTTCAAGATCATACTCTTTGTGTTGCTAGTGTATGTTTCACCCTTTCCAGAGTTAAAGGTTCATATACTTTCATGTGGTTTCCTGCTTGCAAGTGATTTCAGCTTTGAAATATCTTCTCTTTTTAGGAAAAATTTTGCAAGTAAAGCTTCTGAGATATTATCATTCTTCAAATAAAAGTTTGTGATACGAATTGAAGAATGAATAAAGAAATCATAATTGAAGCAAATGAAGAAGTTGAAGAGATGCAAAGCTTGAAAGTTAAAGAGTTACGTGGGCAACCCAAAAGTCGTAAAAGTAAATGTTTTAAGGAATTATGTATTTATGTGTTTTCATTTATTACGGTAGTTTAAAGGACATAAAATTAAATGTTGTGACCTTTCAATTCATATTTTAATTAGTATAAATAGGGTTGTAATTTTCACATTTAAAAAGAAGACTTTTGATGTATGCAATTTGAAATCTCATTTTGAGAGTTTTCTCTTAATTTGTAATTCTTGTGATAGAATAGAATGCATGCGAGCCGTTCAATCTAACCTTGATCAAGTTTGATTGGGGAGTGACTCAATTTAGAACCAAGTTTTCAAATCTTGCTTCTAAATCTTTGATCTAAGAGGTAATCTAATCCTAACTTTCTCTTGGTTGATCTAAATTAGTATAAGGAGGTGTTAATTTCTTATTTCAAATGTTCTTGCTACGATAATAACTTGGATCTTTGGATTGAGGATTATGATTGTCTTATCATTTGGTATCAGAGCATATAGGTTGCATCTTTGTGGCCTACTCTAGGATTGATTCTATCTTTCTTTCTTGCAAACTTTTAATTCTAGTTTTTAGTTACATCTCATATCATATCATTTCTTGTCTTTCCATCAATTGTTCATCATGTCTTTATCTTACTTCAATCTTATTACGTTTTACATATTAAAAAAAAGGTTGTGAAGAAAAGTAAAAAAAAAAAAAAAAAGATAGTTGAGAAGAAAAAAAAGAAGGTTGAAGAAAAAAATTATTCTTGCAATTATTCATACAAATTGTGTAATTAATCTTGAGTTTTTAATTATAAAAAAAATTACATTCTTGAGTTATTACATGTACTCTTCTATGTTGCTACCATTCCCTAGGTCAATTGCATGATCATTTAAATGTCTTTTCACCTTCATATCATTAATTGTTTAAGACTTTCAAATCTGTGACTTTCAAACTTCCTTCTCATCTTCCATTTTCTTTCTCCTTGTAAATTAGCGAATTTCACTTCATGCCTTAAATTTTTAGATCAGCCTCTCATCTTCAACTTCCAAGAAGGGTAGTTTGTCAAATTCATTTCTTAAAACATTATATTTGCAAATTAATTTATATGTTTAATTTCATTCGAAAATTTTGTTCTTCCTTTTTTGTTTGAATCTTTCATTTTTTGTTCTTTTTGTGGTTAGCTTTATAATTATTTTGTCTTGCTTATATTGAATAGCTCACTATTTCAAGAATTGCATAGCCCTACTCAATATCATAATTTAGCTACTTTCCCAAATAGCTTACCTTTTGTGTGTAAACACGAGTGTTCCGAGACAAAATTTAGTGAGTTGAGTGTGTGAGATTTTTTTAGTTAGAGATAATGTTTTGTCAAGAAAAAAAATCATTGTGTTGCCTACAACTATGATGCTCAATTTTAGAAAACTTTACGAGGTGAATTGGTAGACATATGATAATCCATTTATATGCCTAAGGAGGAAATGTCAAAAGTCACCACTGCAAAATATTTCGAAAAAGTTTGGTTGAATTAAACTAATCAGTTGAGTACTTATGTACGTTGACTCAACAGTTGAATTTATGAGACCAAAATTTGAAGAAGGTTAGTGTTCCTACAGAAATTAGGCCTATTGTTTGGTAAAGAATGACAAAGTTGAAGACGACGTACTTTGTAAAAAATTATCTAATTTTATTGTAACATCTAATCCTGAAGTTCATGTTGATCTGGGTGAGTTAGAGAAAAAAGAGGCCAAAACAAAAGCGTGTAGTTTGATTGAAAATGATATTTGCAAGAAAAAGTGTGGGAATGAAAAGCATGAGGATAGTTTATGGCCTAGAGAGAAAAATAAAATAAAAAAGTTGAAAAGTAGAGCTATTGTGAGAAAGTTAGTGAGATTAAATCTATTTTGTTTACAGAACAAAATATTTTTTACCTTATATACAAAAGAACTTGTTTCCTAATCGGTAAGTTCAACCCAGGTTTTTCTAGTGTTTGTTTTGAGTTCTTACAGGAAGCCAAGACACTCATAAAGATGCTTGATTCGAAGGTTGCTTCTAAAATCAACAATGTCATGCGGTATATGTCTTCCAAGGCCAAATCAATGAGGAACCAATCAAATTTCTCCTCAAAATTAAACTATAGCAACATGTTTACGATTTTTAAAACTAGGAAATGGCCATGGAGACACTTTTGGAAGAATCATTATTGGTTTTCGAAGAATCCCAAGCAGAGTTCCATGAATAACTTATATATGAAATTTCATGACTACAAAATTATTGTACAAGACGAGGGAGATGAGAATTATGGTTTCAATGTCACTCCATTTTGTTCTTTTGATGTAGGTGATGAATTTCTTGATTCGAGGATAAATCCTTTTGAAGAGGGAAAAATGATGAGAATCATGGTGTTCCACTCGTTTCAGAAGGACCAATTATAAGATCTAAAACATAAAAGATTCAACAATCATTCATTCTTCACGTACAAAAATGGATAGTTCACGATGAATTTCATGTGCCACATACTAATACAAGAGACGAAGGACCATTTGGAGTTTTGAAGGTTAATGTTTTCTCGATTGAAGTGGGGGGTAGGCATTAAGCTTCCATGAAATCAACAATTTGAAGACCTCATGACTTACTTAATATCACATTTTTATTGTATTTCCATTTGTTTTAATTTAACTAGTTAGGGTAACTACCATTAATAGCTTAGTATTAAAGATGGTGGTTGGGAATTAGTTGTTGGAAGATAAAAAGTTTAGTTAACGTTTTAAAAACTTTTGGTATTTTCATTAATTAGGATAGAACCTCTATAAGGCTATATAATGCATTTATCGTTTCATTTGTAAAAAAAAAAAAAAACAAAAAAAAAAAATGATGAATGCAACTTGAAATCTCATTTTGAGAGTTTTCCTTTAATTTGCAATTCTCGTGATAGAATACATGTGAGTCATTCAATCTAACCTTGATCAAGTTTAATTGTGGAGTGACTCAATTAAGAACAAGATTTCCAAATCTTGCTTCTAGATCTTTGGTCTAATAGGTAATCTAATCCTAACTTTATCTTGGTTGATCTAAATTAGTATAAAGAGATGTTAGTTTCTTATTTCAAAGGTTATTTCTACAATAATAGCTTGGATCTTTGGATTGAGGATTAAGATTGTCTTATCATTGCAGGTGTGAAGTGAGATTCAACCTCTGAGAATGGGTTAGAGTCGGCTTCAAACTTTTTTACACCGTCTTGATAAAATTTAAAGCACTAATTCAGTGTCGAAGTTACTACTCCATTTCCATGAATCCAAGAACGACCTAGTAACAACTTGTAAGTGGTCCTTGAGCCTATGACATGAAACAATACATTAGCCTTTAGATCGCCTATTGTGAGTTCCAAGTGTATCATGCCTATTGCTCTTTGATTGCCTGAGTTGAAACCTTGAACTTTTAGCTTGCTATTTAAGTGCTTATTCATCAAGATGCCTAATTGCCTCATAGTCGACTTCGACATTATGTTGACAGTTGATATGCTATCAATGAGAATCTGGTCGACTCTCTGTTCTCGAACATATCTAGAAATATACAATGGTCTATTATGAAGTTTAGATTCCAATAGCAATCTCTGATTCGAGAAGTCTATAGACATGAAATAAGAAGCACTCTCGTATGTTTCGCGCACTCGAACTTGATGCTCTTGAATTTAAGAATACATCAATAGGATGGTTTTGGCCTCTTGAGGAAATGATAACAGATCCTCCACATTGAATCTCGATTGGTCTTTTGACACTCCCTGTTCTTCTAGTAATCTTGGAGAGATTCTTTCTTCCTCCATTGTGTTGATAGCATGACACGCAACGACTTCTGGATGTTCATCCTGATAATCACAAAAGAAACTTTTTGAAGGGAAGTTTGTCAAGGTTACTAAGCGCTGAGGTCGAGAAAAATTCATGTCTTCCTCCGAGCTTAAGCTTTTAAGTCTTCTTCTTTTTCTTATTCTTTTGAGCTTTATTCCCTCTTCTATAATTTCGATAAGAGTGAGACTCTTTTTGGGGCATAGTCGACTGTCTTTTCTTTCGGTGGGTCACAACTATCCACCCTTCATCGTCTTCTTTGATCGATCTTTCCTCTCCTTGAGGATCCTCATATGAGACTTCCTGATAGAATTGGACAACTACAGGCTCAAAGGTCCCAACTAAACCAAACTTTTCCTTTGCTAAAAAATCAATCTTAACAGAGGAGCATCTGACATTATCGTCACTACAACATGGTTTGTTTGAGCTAAGTCTAGCTCAATTTTTTTTCTCACAAGTCAACCTTAGAATTAGCTCCTCCAGCACAAAAAAGTTATCTACTAAGTGACTGATGACCCGATGATACTTACAGTAGTTGGGATCATCTACCTTTCTTGCTTGTCCAAATCGCTTACATATTTTGGCAGCTGGATCAATTGCTTCTCCAGTAGTTGCTCTAGCATGTCTATGATATATGAATCAGAAAATGAGTACACTTTTTCCTGTCTTTCTTTTCAAGTCAGACGTTGCCTCTCGCTTCCATCATCCATCTTCTCATCTCTCGCTTCCATCATCCATCTTCTCATCTCTCGCTTCCTTTCTTTTGGAGAACTTCAGCGAGATCGTGTTCATGATCATAGATTCTTTCATAATGCTTTTCATTATCTTTTCGGCATCCTTCATCTCTTTCTTGTCTTTCTTTACTTCAGAAATAGGAAAATCTTTAGTTCCTCTTTTGGCGATGCTCAACCTCATATCATGAGCTCGAGTTGCCAGTTCTTCAAATGTGTAGTGCTTTATTCCGTGCAAAATGTAGAGGAGTCCCAATGCATGCCTTGGGTGCACATTTCTATTAGAACTCTCCATCAATTGATGTAGTCGATAACTAGCTCTCCCTTTCTTTGTTTCGTGTTTGTAAGTTCCATCATACTTACAGTACGCCTAATGCTGTAGAAGAGGTTGAGAAACTCCTTTTCCAGTTGTTTCCAATTGTTTGTTAGAATTTATGTCATAAAACTCGTAGTTTGTAATCATATTCTATTCAATAAAGTCGTTATTGATACTATAATATTAAAGCCAATAAACTAAGGTCAAACGACTATTATTGAGTAAACTTGAACTTTATGTAGAGACATAAAAGTAGATCAAGTTTGAGTATATAACACTGAATATGGTTGGACATCTTATTCTGGGGACACTATGGATGTTGTCTGCTTTGTAGTTAGCACAAAAGATGTGATCCTAAATCATTCATGTAGAGACATGGAAGTGTGGGCATTCTATGTAAAGAGTTTACATAAGACTGGAACCACAGAAATAGTCACTTTTAAGCTATAACATCGTTAACTTTAATAAAATTGACTATTTCGTTTAAAGATATCTTATGTAAACTTAATCTTAATCCTGAGCTAACTATGAACTTCTGTTCACACATAATTATTCTTAGATCTTGTAAGGGCAGATGACGCTAGTCCAATAAGCCTCCCATTTCAAGGATAAGAATTGGTGGATATCTATGGACATATGGTACAAGACGAAATTCACTCCTACTCGCTTTAGGGTTAGTAGATACGTTGTTCCTTAAGGACTGAATCCAAGTCTTGAACAAGTGGTCACACCCTCTCATGGTCCCAAGAGGGATTCGATTTAAATGTTGGACCTTAAACCAATTGTTCAATAGTGGATCAGTGGAACTTAAGGAGCAAGATGTAGTCTCAGGGGTAAAATGGTACTTTGACCCAATTGAGATTACGAACAACCTGTGAATGATTAACTTACTTATCATGGTCGTATCACATGGACACAAATATATCTATAGTGAGGGGAGTGCAACTACGAGACTTTAGTGGAATAACCTGTTAGATAACGAAGGTTGATTAACTCGATCTAAAAGAGTTTAGGTAGTTAATCTCGAATCGTTGGAGCTCATGATCTATAGGTCCATTAGATTCTTCCGCTAAATCACAAGGAATCAACTTAGAACATTATGATGGAATAATTCGAATTGTTCGAATTAGGTAAAGAGAGAGAAATCGACGAATATATTTGATATAGTCATCGGTTATAAGTTTAAGATAGAGCTTCACGTTTAAATGTGATTCAAATATTAAAAATATAAATATGGATTCATATTCGGAAGCTCGAAATTGATGAACAAAGTTGTGAAAAGTCAAAATGTTGACTTTTGACTTTGAAAAATCAAACTTTGATCGACTTTATATTAAAATGTGATTTGAATTTTAGAAAAATGAATGTGGATCCATGCTCGGGAGATCGAGATTAGTCAAGACGGACAAAATGGTAAAAAGTCAAACTATTGACTTTAGACTTGAAAATGTCAAACTTTGAATTTGGTTTAAATGTTGAGTCACCATATTGCCCTTAGACTAATTTAAATAATTAACACTTGTTGAGATTTGACAAGCTTATCACTTGCATGTGATATGCAAGTGGCTTATTGCATGTAAGACACCTATCCCACTAAGAATGTCAAGTGGTGAGGTAGGAAAGCTGTTGCATATAGTTTACTTGTAAAATGGTTTTATGCAAAGATGAAAGGACTCTTTGTTTGAAAAATGTAAGAATTAATTTTGTAATTGAGAATTACAAAAATAAACAAATAACATTTTTTACCATAAAAAAAAAATCTAAAAGTTAGGTTACTCCAAAAGATACCATCTCTATTTTTTTCTCCACCATTCAAGTCCCACAACTCGGTTCCAAGTTCGGAGAATAGCAAGTCAACTTTAGTGGTAGTCTCGACTTCAAATTTGTGAAGAGAATACAAGAGAAAAAAACTTCAAAGGTAAATTTTTCTATTAACCTTATCTTTGCTTATATTAGGGTTATTATGCATATTGATTACTAAATTCATTTAGTTGCAATTAGAGTAAAGTTTGTTCCTTTTACCGTTGCGCATGTCAAAAGTTTCCATCATTGTTAATGCTTTCTGGCTCTAGATCTATATACCACTCAAAAGCATTTCTTTTCAAGCTTCGAACAAACTATCTGACTAGTTAATCTCCTCTTGATTTTGCATTCTCGCATGTTTCGATGAAGTGGGCGATGTGCTGTTTTGGATTGCCCTTTTCATCGAATTTCTGAAATTTTGGAGGTTAGTACCAAGATGCATTCTCAAGTTATCAATTCTTTTGGTATACGACTTAAAGTACATGAAAGAAGACTGAGATGAGCCTTTATACTGAGTTTTAATGAAGTTCGTGATCATATCTTGTAATTGTTGAACTGAGAGGGAAGCCACAGAAGTCGATTGTTGTTGTGGTTGATTTTCTTGCACCACCTTCTTCCCTTTATCACAAGCTTTGACAACGAGAATTTGACTCGATTCAGCAGTTTCACGTATCTGCATTTGCTCTCTTAAAGCTACGATTTCCTGTTTTCGTTCATCAATAGCCTTCATCAGGAAATTAATTTCTCTCCATCTCTACCATGGCAGCCTCAACCGTTAAATCAGCCATCATGACAAACATCACATCAGAGTGTGTCTTTGACTTGGTAGAGGCAAAATCAAAGTCATCACATAAAGGGTTTTCCTTGATAACAACCCCAACCTTATGAGACTCCCATCAATTACTTAAGGATGCTCTGCGCGATGATAGAACCTTGATCTTGATATTGGATGATCCTCTTAGAACGATTGTGGGTGATAGATCCCATGTACGTGTCGCTTACAACAGAAGATTTGGATGCCACTTTCTTGATGTCATTGGTTTGCTTGTAGATTTAGATGACGAGAGAGAGATGAGAGGTAGAGATTGTCCCACTGGGCGTGCCAATTTGTTCGAACTAGATGTTAGGAGAAATTTGATTCATGGAGTTGAACTTAAGTTGATGTTGTAGTTTCGTTGATTTGATGCGATGTGCTTCGATCTCTAGAATTTGATCCTTTAATTCTCTCTTGATTGGATGCTTATATTTGATTTGAGAGGGGAGCACGTGATGTTCTTGAAGTTGGAGTCTTGGAAGAAAACTTGTATCTTCAAAGAAGCTTTAATCTTCGAAGATGATTAGCTTCAGGAGTTAGAAGTGTTCTAGCTCTTAGGAGAATTCTCTCTAGACCTACTAGACTAAAAAAAAAACATTTCATTTGTAGAACTCTTCGAGTTATCTGGTGAGCTTTATGTACTTGAGTCTAGTTGGTTCATGAACTAGACCTGGGCTCAACCACATGGAACCACATGGATTTGGGTTATATTTAACATTTGGACTCAATTAAGCTTTTTTTAGTCCATTGAACTTAATCGTGCGTTTTTTTAATTTTGATTTGAGACAATTTCTTAATTAATCTCAAATTCAATTATTTAAACTTTTCATAATTAATTTAGTAAATGACAATTTGTAATTGGTCTAAAAATTTCCAACTTTGAAACTTTACAATAATTAAAAAACATTTGACAAAGTATTTACCCTTAATTAATGTAATGAATAAATGTATTTAATCTTTTAGTAGTTTTGTTTAGTAAAATAATTCATTAATACATCAACTAAACTACAACACTTAAAGGTGAAGTTGAATGCTTTAGTTATAGTCAATGAATCAAGGATTAGGGTCTTTAATTGTAATCAATAGATCTCATACTAGATATTCACTCTTGGTACAATTCACTTTCAAATAAATATACTCTAATAATTATCGCAAACCAAAGATAACTTAACTCATTCATTTGGCAAGACTTGATTCCATCCCGCTTAGTTGTTATTGTTGTTATTGAAAACGGACATAATTTAATCTCAATTTGAACCTTGAAAAATTAATCTCAATTTTATTTCACCCATCGGAAAAGGCAAATGAACAAAAAAAAAAAAAAAAGGAAGACGTGGGACGTGAACTCAGACCAAGCTAGGCTAATAGAAGTTGATTATAGAAGAGCATCCATTTCACCTCATTGGCTATAAAACTGTCGAAGTACAGAACAAGAATCTGAGATTCAGGCGCTTTTGTTTTATGCGCAATGGCGATTTCCACAAATTCCTAATCGAACAAAAACATTGTTTACCGAATAAAACCCTTCTTTTTCTTTTTTCTCTTTCTCTGGGGTGGTGGTGTGTTTGGTGTTTCGGGGGAGGGGAGGTTGAAACTAAAGGTAGTACCCACTAGCCACAGCTCAACCTTACATGCCGAGATGCAGCAGAGCATGCTTTGCACAAATAGTACGAGTCATCCTCCTCCCACGCCACACACTAGAAACCGTACAGATCACACCATATATTTATTCTTCGCATGTCTATCAAATTTCTTTGCATCATCCTGAACGAGGAAACAACACGGTATTAGAAACATGAAACAAAGGATCAAGCTGAAATTGGTACAGCCGCATCTACTTACGTGGAATATAAAGCCAATGCTCTCATTGTAATCAAGAAACTCCTTCCACTGTTTTCCAATGCTCGCCTGGCCAAAAAAAAAATAGAACGTGTTAAAATTTATTGAACTTAAATGAAGTTCATTGTGTGTGCCACTGCCAGAATGAAGTACTGTACTGATGTGGAGTACATTATGCTGGAGAAAATATCTGGGTTGTAAATAAATTACTTGATCTTGTGGTTATTACCTGCGCAGCTTCATTGGAAGCATTTTTTGTCCAAATCGATATTTTATCCTGCCCAGATCTAACATTAACAACTGCTCCACAAATTTCATCACCACAGTCAAACTGTTCTCCGATCATAGCAAGCAGCTGTTGGAAATAATTGATTGTTAGAAAAAACAATAATGATAAAATAGAGTCTTGAATACCTTTGCTTGTGTATTCCCACTAAAATTTTAAGAAAAATAATAATTAAAAAGCAGCTTATGTGTCAAATTGAACATGGAATTCGGGGTAATACCGTGTACAACCAGCCATTATCAGATTTTCCCCTTGAAAAGTTCACAGTCCACTTCCCTCCACTCGCACAAACAGGATCTTCCCATTTAGGCTCAATTTTATGTTTGAAGCAGTACAAATCTGCCCTCAACGCCAATTTGCTTGGATGATGAATATTGTTGTAAACACTTGAAGCAGGGAAAAACAAACAAATTGATCAACCAATCACACAAGGAATGTAGAGATAAATTAACAGCCAAGCAAAAGAAGAAGTGTTGTATGTCAGTAAAAGCTTTCATGAAGATGACGGACATGTCAATACGAAACAACCATGTACAATTTTAACTAATGAAGGCGTAAAAAAATGGAACCCTAAAACCAAACCATCCAAAAACAAATAAGGATCTTAACTAATTAATAGAAGCAGCAGAATAAGCATCAAAACAGGAACATTTCAGAAGCAAACTTCGCATGAAAGTGCTTTAACAATTTTCTATTACATTTAAAAAGTAAAAAATAAGATAAAATAGGAAGCCCTGTCTGATAACCATTTGATTTCTATTTCTGGTCCTAAAAATTAAGCATATAATGACTACCACTTCCACGCTACCTACTTTTTAACGATGTTAGCAGAATCCATGCTAGGTTTGAAAAGAAAAATAGTTATTTTTTTTTTTTTTTTTTTGTCCTTGGAATCAAGCTACAAATTCAAATGTTACCTTGAGAGAGATTAAGACCATTATAAAGAAATTGTTAGAAAACAAATTCAATTATCAAAAACCAAAAATCAAATGGATATCAAACAAGCGGAGTGTCCAAGCCAGGAGGCAGGCAATAATGCACCTCAATCATCCTCATTCCTTACTGATCAACACTCGAGACTTTTATGACTGTCAAAATATTAAAACCAGGTAGGTAGCAACAATAGCCACCATAGCTAAAACTCATTTCCTTTGAGAACCGTAACACATTCACCCTTAATTGACCACTAGACCAACTCATAATATATTTAATTCAAAAAGTATAATTTATAAAGCCAAAAGCTCTAGAAATCAGTGACCACAACAAAACAGAGCAAATAAGAAGGAAGGAGGCAAAGATGGTAAGCTAAACCAGCAATCGTAGATGGAAAAACAAGAAATAAGGGAAAACGGTTTTGAGAAATCAACGACGATTGATGATCCAAACTCATCCAAATTTAGTTGCTGAAAAGAAGAACAATGGTCGAGGAATCTTAGTAAAGATAAATCAGCAGAAGTGACTGTTTATATAAATTCAAAGCAATTTCCAAGTACCATTAATTTTGTAGCTGCTCTCATAAAATAAGTTTGTATAATTGCAAGAATAACTCATGATATGATATCTGATCGTCAAGTTTTAGCAACGGACACATGATCAAAGTATTTCAAATTAGAGAATATTCAAAAAAATAATCTATATGGATGTCAAAAATAAATTCTTCAACAGAGCTCCTAAACAAAACCCTAAGGAGGGTTTTCAAAATACATACAAAAAAAGGAGCAGAAAATATTGCTTCACAGATGTTCCTCCTAGGTCCATGCATATACCAAGAATATCAAAAGAAAAAATTCCATCCAATCAAGACCCACGACAAGAAAATAAAAATTCCTTCAAGTTTCTACATTATACAGTCCCCTCTCTCCAGCCCTCACATTCATAATCCCTTCTTTGTCTTACCTTACTTCCAATCAAATACAACAAGAGTAAATCAACGCAACTAAAACACAAAAAGAAGATAACAAAATTTCAATTTCCTAATATTCTACCTCACCAAGTTTCCTAAATTTTCCCTAAAGCGAACCAAGAAACGCCAAAAAAAAACAAAAAGAATCGAAAGCAAGAGAGAGAGAAAATTAAAAACAAAATAAAATTCTACCTCCAGAACTCCTCGACAGTGGAGAAGGTATAGATCGGTCGCATAGACGCACCCCAGGTGGCTTGCTTGGATTTGGCAGATGGGTTATCAAACCAAAAGGTCCAAGAGTGCTCAAGAGGGTGAGGCTGATGAACTAAGGCCGCGGTCAAATTGGAGGAGTCAAGGTCGTCATCGCCGACGATCTCACCTTCCTCAAGTTCCTCATCTTCCTCACCGCCACGTCCTCTAGGGTTTTGATTAGCAATGGAATTAGAAAGATCTTCCGCCGATGTAGCTTTGATCGTATCTTCAACTACCATTTTCGGTTTTCGGTGCTTTGTGAAATGGAGTGTTATCTGAAGAATCGAATCAATGGAAAGAACCGAAGAAGAATGGCACTGCCCTCGGAATTTCTGTTAGGCGTTTGAGTCGGCCTTTTTGTACAATTTTCAACTTTAAACCTTTTATCCCTTGGGCTTCGCCTTTCCTTTCATAGTTCATATTTCATATGTATATTATTCAATGCTTTTTCTTAATTATTATTACATCCCATTGAAAATTTCTTTTAAATAATAAACCGGTAAAAAAGAGAGGTAATAGTGAAAATGGGGAAATTTAGTATAACAAATTGAAAAAAAAAACTAAAATATATTAAGAATTTTGGTTAAAGATACGTAACTTTTTGGATTTTTTTTATCCATTTATACTCCTTATATATCGTGTACTTACACAATACCATACAGATACACAATCAAAATATCATACCTACCTCCAAAATATTAACTAATTTATGATATTTATGGGATTAACAAGATTTCTCCAATATCCTGCAATATTAACTAATTTATGATATTGATGGAATTAACAAAATTTCTCCAATATCTACGTATAATTTCTAATAAATTTTTAGATTTGTAGTATTTAAATCATATTAATTAACATTTATTTATTTAATTCATAAAATTTATGTTTAATAAATATTTTCTCTAAAAAATTGTTAAAAGATTTTCAATTGTTTCCAGTAGATTTGATAGTATTTTAAATTCAAATAATATGAATTCTAATCTCTAAGATAATGGAAATATATTTTCGTATGATTTATAATTTAAATTATTTTAAAAAATTTATTAGACAATATATAGTTATTTTAATTTGTATTTCAAAATGTGATAGAAAATTGGTAAAATAACATTTTGAGAATATGATATATTAGTTATAGCACATTATTTTAAAATTTTACAAACATGGCAAAAAATTTACTTCTCTATCTTAAATTTGTCATTATTTCTAAATTGTCCTTCAATAACGTATTTGATATTTTTCTCTTTTTAATAATGTCATACTCATTATTTATTTATTTTCCAACTTTTTAAGGCCCTGATTATTTGTTTATTCTTATACTGGAAAAATTATTTATTATTCATGTCTTAATCTTAATTTTAGAATATCAAGCAATATAAAATATAGTGGTTGTTGATCGGAGTAATTTAACTTCATTTGTATTTTTTTTTTTTTAATTTTATTCGATGTGTATTTTGAGTTGAATCTAATTATAAATTATTTTGTTTTATATTTTTACATTAATTTTACTTTTATTTTATTTTGACTCAGTTTTATATGTGATATACTTATATTATATGTATTAGTTGGTTAATATACTTACTACGTGATTTTTTTGTTTTTTTCAAATTTTGTGCAGTTCATTAGAGTATTATTAAGTATATGAATGATGTAACTCAGTGTATCATTATCAAGTATATCAACAATATATTGTTAAAGCATATTAGTAAAGTGAATCATTATCAAGTTTATGAATCAAGTTTACAAGCGTATATCAAGTGTATAAGTAGGACTTCAAGCATATCAAATGCATTTAATCAATCAATTGTATAAGTGAAGAATACTAAATATATATACAGTGCATCAGGTGTATCAAACATATATTAGTAATGTTTCAGGTGTATATCAAAAGGTATCGAGTGTATAAAACATCAAGTGTATCAATCAAATGTATTTGGTGTATCAATAAGTATCAGGTGTATCAAAAGATATCAGATGTATAAGACGTGTATGAAGTGTATCAAACGTATATTAGTAACGAGGGCATTTGTGATATTTTACCTATTGATGTATGAGTTAGGCGTCGTTTTTGCCATTTTTGCAAATAATAATGTGTTATGCATTTAATTATTATAACTTACTTTTTCATTTTTGCAAGTATTGATTGATTTTTATTTAAAAATAATAATAATTTATTGTGCGTCTTTTATTAAAACAATGTATTTAATTTGCAAACAACATTCAAATTTGGTAAATTTTAACTAAATTTGCTATTTTGTTGCTTGATTTATGCTAATGACAAATATATATACAAGATTTTCAAATTTGTTATATTTTAAACAATTTATTAAATAATACATAATATATACTTTTAATAAAAAACTGAATTTAAATTTTAATATATATTTTTAATAACAATTTTAATTTAAATTTTAGAATTTAATTATGCCTCAATGACATTTTTGTAATTATTTGAATCTTCTTCTTCTAGGTTTTATTAGAGAAAAGAAAGAGATTGAGAGAGGGATAGCCGACAAGAGACAAACACAGTGTGAGAGAGAATTTTTTTCTTGCAAACAAGAGAGAAGAGCTCAAATGAATATTGAATGTATGAACCGATTTGAGTGAACGAACTCACATATGCTAAGATGTATATAAATTTTGAATTCGATGGTATAATTTCATGATTTCAACTTTATTATAATATCAACAATGTTTCCTTTTTCAACTTGAAGCTTTCAGCTATGGTTGTTCCACAGGTGTATAGTCAAACTCTTGGATTAATGTGTCTCAATTTTGTAATTACTCATTTCAAATGAATTGCATCTGTTGGACGTTGAAATAGATTTTAAATTTTGCGGGCATGAGGTGAAGCTTTCCATTAATGACAACTTTTCTAATTTTTATGTTTTTGCAAAAAAAAAATTTATATAGGACAAGTTATTTCAATTACAGCGTATTTGAAATTTAGGTTAATAATTATATTTTTCATACTGGATAAAGGCATTTGAGGGAATGTTTTATTTGTTTATTTTTCATGTTTTGCTATTCTAACAATTTAAATTTAGCTATGCTATTTTCTCAAAGTAAAACTCATAATTTATTATTTTCCTCAACAACCCTAAAAAATATTTACAAAGCTAGCAAAATATTACAATGATATTTTATTACATTTATAAATATTTTTATTTATTTTTCTACGGTTCATAATTACAATATATTTAAGATGATATTTTATTACATTTATAAATATTTTTATTTATTTTTCTATGGTTCATAAATTTATCTTACCAGGATGTGTGACGTGAATTTATTTGTTGTTTTTACAATTTTTAAAAACTATTATGTTGAAACGAGATTTTAAACTTCAACTTACTTATTCTCGAACGGTATCCTATTTTATTATTTGTAAATATAGTTTAATTGATTATATTATAAAACACATAAAGTTTCTAAGAAAGAGTACATATCAATCTTTTTATAGTTAGACCAAATATATGTATATACTCGTACATGTAAGACTAATCCAACGTTCTATATATAATGCCTTTAATTGTTGTGATTCTCTAAATTATCATGTAAACTATTGTTTTTAATTTCATAAATTACAAAAATATAGTTAGTACATATATTTAAGCTAGTCAACATCAAGTACTTTTGTTATTAAATATACAAACTACTGCCTAAAATTAAGTACTTTTGTTATTAAATATACATACTGCCTAAGATTAAGTACTTTTGTTATTAAATATACAAACTACTGCCTAAAATTTACTTTATGAGATCTATTGTATCAATAGATACAAAAACCTAATATATGAAATCACATCCTAATATATGAAATCACATGTCATTTAATTTGGGACGAGTTTGAAACTCAAAAGTAGAATTTGGGATGAGTTGAGACTTGAAAGTCGTGTACTGTATCTAATTTCTTGAAATAAAAATACCATAAAACTAAACTCACTTTAAGTTTGATACACTAATTACTTGTAATGTACCAATACATATTAAGTTTGATACACTAATTACTTTTATATATCAAATAACCAACCATGAGAAAATGTGTTATGAAGCAAAATTTTCAAATAATTGAAAACTACAGAGTCGTACTTTCTAATTTCCAAAGCTACAACCAGTGATAACGCCAAAATAGATACAAGGCTCAACTGCCTCGTCCAACATAAGTACAAAGAAAAAATTGCAATAACAACCATTATACACACGAAGATATAGACTTTGAGTTCACACTTTTGGTCCAAGATTCAACATGCATGATCGAGGCTGGTTCGAATGGCATACAAGCCACACGTATAAGTTCGAAATAAGTCGATTGAAATGAGTAAATCCCATTTAAGTGGATACTTAAAATGCCACAAATAGGCAAGTTTTGAAAGTAACCTTAGATGATTATAATCACTCTAAAATAAATTTGATATTAAATGAGGAAATCCATATTATGCGTTTGATGGAATTTACGCATTGTGTCGAGTGAGTCTTCTGACTCGTCAAGGTTGACAGTAGAATCATGGTGCGGAAAATCGACCAGTTCCTTAAATCAGGCATTTTGATAAACAGTGGGCAAAGAAAAAGGCTGAAAAGATTAAGAAGATATGGAAATTGAAATTGAAATGAAGAAATCAGATCAATTTACAAAAATATCAATGTTATTACATACATCACTATGCTCAGCGGACCAATGGCTTCATTCCCTCTGCCAAACCTGAAATATTAAACCATACACAAAATCCCCTAACTCTGCCTTCCAATCACTCAACAAACTGCATCAATCTTTACACCAACTATGGCTTCCGTGTCTCAACCTACCACACATTGAAATACAGAGAATTTGAGGTTCAAGAAAGATGAACTTCATCAAAGCACTTCTAAAGTATGGAGAACTGTAATGGGAAACGAGATGACAACATTTATTGGCAGTTTTTTTGGGGAAAAAAGAAATACAGACGACATACAAAAAAAATAACATTTGAGTATCAAGAAAACCAGTAGATATTAAATCACCACCATGGATTGAACCCATGACTTCTTAGAGTAATGAAATGAACTTTAGTCAGGTAAAATAAGATCTAGTGGACAATTGCAACACAAGCTAAGAAAACCTAACAAAGGACCAAAAAGCAAACCATTGATCTTTTCTAGCATCATAAATACCTTTAAGCATGTAAGACCTTAACAACTAATTCATCAGCAATTTTACTCTGAAGAGAAACCGTATGGCTCCTAGTCTTGTAAAAAAGTTATATAAGAAAATTAACCAAAGACAATGGCTTAAAACTTTTGAAATTAGCAGTAAAACAGATCTTCAAATAATGACTCTAACCAGCAAATGTACTAAGAAACTTCCCCTTTGTAGGATTTTTTTCCTTTTCCACTTTTTGAAGGAAAGGGGGGAAGGAAATATATCTATAGCTTCGATATACAACACAACAAAACAACCCTGCCCAAGATGTTAAATTACCAAACAACCTAAAAGCCTAAGCTTATGGTGAATTTAATGATATTTATACTTTAACAATCCTTTCATTTGTGAGGTTGCAAAATTGTTGAAAGTCCATTGAAGTATAAACCAATGATAAGTGGGGAAGAAATTACGTTAGTTCGATGAACACAACAGAACTTTTTGCTCTAAAACCATGTTCAATCATGAAACCAAACAACCTAAAAACTTAAGTGGGATGGGTTATGGTAAATTTAGTCATATTTATACTTTAATACATAAAAGCACGTAGCTTAAGATGAGAAAGAAATAAGAAAAACTACATCTCTACTCTCAAATGCCTTTTGTAAATGAAGCCCTCCAAAATTTATGACACAATACAGAAAACCCAACAAGGTAATACTGCAGTGAGAAACAAAATATGTCTTGGGACATCACACTATTCCATTCCATAGACTTTGGAGTCCGTCTGAAGCTTTACAAGCAAGGTGGGTAGAAATTGCCCCAATTCCCAACCAATCACATGGTTTTCTCCTAGCAACCCCATATTTCTTTTAAAGATGAGCATAAAAAATTATTCATACAATCAGAAAGCAGTAGGGCAGATAACCCCGAATGTGCAATGCCATCAATCAAAGAAACCAAAACCAACAACAACAACAACAAAAATGGTTAAATTCAACACCCAATTCAGCTCCAAGCATTTCAAACATGAACAAACAGAAATCATGATATAATTTTTTTTTTTTTTTTTTAAAAAAAACACCATAAATCCACACACACAAAATGTTATAAGCACTCCGCCAAACTACAATTGCAACAACTTTCTCTTCATCCTTGCCATTTAATCAAAAAGTTAAACCTCAAATAAACCAAATCCTCTTTAAAAACCAAAAAAACAAAGAAACCTAACGAGAACCCAAAACCCCAAAACCCCAAAATCCCAACTTTGAAACAAAAAGTAAGTAAGAATCCGAAAAACAAGAGCAAGAAAACAACAAATGCAGTCAATCGAAAGACAGAAAAAAGAAAAAGAAAAAGAAAAAGTAGTACCTTGGGGGTATGAAGCGGCGCTTAATAAAGTCCAAAGAAGTGGAGGAAACGGCATGATTGGATAGGAGTTGAGGTTGGAAAAGAGAGGAGAACATTTTGAACCCTAAAATATGACAGAGGGAAAGGAAATGAAAAGGGTAGAAGGGGATTCGAGGTTTAAGGAAAATGGGGATTGAAGAATCGGGGAAGAAGGGGGTGAGAGTGGGGTTGTTTTGTTACACCGCACGACCTCCTAGACAAAGCAACAGAGACAGGCAGACAGACGGAGGGCAATTGGCAATTGGCAATTGGTGTTGTTTTTTTCTTCATTCCTACGTGGCGGCTTCTTTTGCTTTCCCTTCCTTTTTAAATTAAATCCCCCGCTCTTTTTTTTTTTCCTTTTAAGACAAAACGCACCGTTTTTGCCCAAATTATAACCCCATCCATTACTAGAAAGTCACTTTTTTATAATCAGCATAACATCACCATGCAAATTGTGAAACCAAGCTAATGCAAAATGAAAATTTAAGCACTTAAATTTAAATAAATGGGGGACTCTTTTAACTCCTACGAATGAAAATTTGAGAGAAGTATTTTACTTTCATAATATTTGTTGGTAAAAAAAGTTTGGTCACTCGTGTAGTTAATAACTACAATGGGTATGATGAGTTGTGTGAAAGTTAGATTGTAAATGGTCATAACCAAAGCGTGTATATAAAGCCTAAATAAAAGAATCCCTAAGCCTTTGTATAAACTCAGTGGAGCTTTCTATTTTTCCCTCCCCATACAATCTTAATGTAACTCTTCATCAATCTATTATAAGTTTTTTTTTTAAACATTTTCCTTTGAGTTGTATGCTAATATACTCTTTTTTTTTTCCCTTTCTTTCTATCTTAGATCTTATCATCGTCAATCTCGAAATTAGAAATTTGATTATATATGTTAGTAAAAAAAAAAGTATTAATAATATTTTTCTTAAGACATGAAATTTTGAATATTTTAGATATTAGAACCTTTCGTTTATTGCTTTAACAACGTGATACATGAAAAGTCTTTTTATTTTTTAGGCTATGTTTTTGCCAATTATGATACTATTTCGTGTATGATGAATTTAATAGAACATTTGGATCGCTAGTCTCTTTCACGTATTATTGCCTTAGCTTACTTCCATCTTTATTTATTCCTATGAGCTTTTTTTTGCCATTGGCATGCCCCTCCATAAAAATTTTCTTTACCGGCTCCATTGATTTTGTTGAGCTTATTTTCGCATATGAGGGTCTTTCCAAACCTCCTACAATTAGTTTATCTTCTTTTTGGGCTAAAATTGATTTTTTTTTTATAATTTTAGAATGAAAATATAAAATATTATATTCAAAATGTATGTTCATTGGATTCATAGAATTTGATAACAGTTTATAAATACACACCATAATCAACAAATATAGGAACACATAGAATAAAATTCAAATTGACTACTAAACACAAACACGGAAACGAGGTTTATTTTATTTTATTTTTGAATGTTTTGATAGGAAAGGATGGTAAGTAATGATGAATAGATAGAAAGGTGTGGTGTTGGATGGTAACAGAACAGAGACAAGCAAACAAAGGAAGTGTACTTCTTCATTAACACACTAATTATTAAACAGACAAAAACTTATTTTGCTTTCTTCGATAAACTTCATCGATCGGACCACAACCGGCGACCTCATCGCCCATATGTCTCTACTTGCGGTGACACCCTTCTTATTCAACCTGACTTTGGCTGAAAACCTCACTTTCACACCCTTTTATCCCCACCCCAAAATGCATGCCCATATATTAACCCGATTACCCGATTACCCGTGCCCGAGTCCATGATTATTCTTTATTTTAAGCCTTCAACTCAACGCTGCTCGAGTTTGCCTAGTGCTGAAACATCGTCTCTTGTAGTTGTCTTCACTTATATCAACACATAAGACTTTGGTTTGATAATCTTTTAGTTGAATAAATGTTGATTGAATCTCACCTCAAATAGTACTTATCTATACTACTGTCATATTCTTATCTAGACTAACTTTTGTTTTATTAGAGCACACCACTTATTTGATAGAGTTCAATCGAGGATTATTGCATATAACGGAAGTTTAAGCGTGTGAAAGGTGTTTTTGTAGATAGAGGTGGAGTAAATATAACAAAGAGCAAGAGTTTGGTGAGAGGGAGGAAAAACTAGAAAACTAGGGTGAAGAGAACAGAGAGAGTTTGAAAGAGAGGAAGGGAAAGATAAGGCAGAGAGCAAAAACAAGATATTCAATGAAAACGAGAGCAATAGCAAGATGTTTACCAAGAACAAGAGCCATATAGTTAGTGAGAGGGAGAGATAGCAAACATAATAGATATTAGAAGTTAGTCATGTGGTGGTTTCCTATTTTCACCAATATTTTTCCAAACCACTCTATTTTAACACCTTAATCCTAATTCTCCACATTAGATTTTAAACTTAAAGGTTGAAAACGTTGAAAGCATAAAACTAGAATTTTGCTTTCACTATTTCTTCTATATGGATAATTCAATAAACAAATAATAAAAAATAATTTTTTTTTTTTTTAGAATGGGCTTCTCATTCCAATTCCCGTTATTGTAAATTAAACAATAGTCGACGAAGTCATAATCTTGAGAGATTGTTTGAGAACTACCCAATAAGTAGAAATCAATTTAATTGAGAAAGAAAATATCATATTAAATTACCGACTGACCCAAAAACTTAAGCTATTAAGTAAAAACAAATTGAATATTATCACTCAACATATATATAAATTAGAGAGAGATTAATCATTAAACACTTATTAAAGCTCATTTTTTCTAACTTGATTTCAAGTATTTATCATAAACAACATTATTTTATAAATTCATTGTTTCAAAATGTAATTGAGTGGTTGTCAAACCGTTAATTTTTTTCTTCTAAGTGATTTATGTTTTAAATTAAACGCTTTAAAATGTATTCCAAACTTGTGCACAACTCTAATATCAAAATATCCAATCTTTTCTTACATTTACCTCTTTTACCCATATCATTGAGTCATCTTTTGTAGTCATAGTTAGTCGTCCCTCGTGACTCATTAGAGATGTTTTTTCAATCATTTTTTCACACTTTTGTACCTTACATTTGTTTTGTGAAAACAAGAAACATAACAGTTTGTTTCCAAGTATTACACAATAGAGATTATGCTGAAGGTACTATTTTTAATTCTCAAATGAGTTATCATTGATTCCATGTTTAAGAACTTGTGAAATTATGGTTTATTATTCCATGATATGATGTATATGTCATCACTTAAAAGGGAAAAACGTTTGTTAATTTATTTATTAGGTGTTGTATACCTTTCCCTCTAAACTTAATTGATGAATGAAGAAGCCAAGCATATGCATTGCTTGTGGTGAAAGCATAATTTAGAGATCTTTCTCATTGAACCACTTCAACATAGCTGGTTTTTAAACACATGCAGATATTAAAGGTTTGATTCCATCCACAAATATTGTATTGAATTAAAATAATAGCAACAATAAATGTAGATAACTTTTAAAATAATAATAAAAAGGGAAAGAAAATGTGAAATCACCTCTACAACTTCTACCATAGCCATAGAAAGAATTTATTAGACACGATTCAATCTCAAAAGCAATTGATAACGAGAAGAGAAAACATTGTGAAACCGATTAGGATATGCTTGACTGTAAATCTAGATTTGTTTTCAAATTTATTGAGTTCACCAAATATATGTTTAGCAGACAGTTTTGTTGATGTTTTTCAAAACTATTTTCAAACTTCGTAATCAAACAGTACCATATTAGATAACAGATAACAGATAACGTATCCATCCCAAAGGTAATTATCAATGAAAGAAATAGCTCTTGTATCTAGGAAACATTATGAGATTCCCACAAAGTTTCATATCTTAACCCTATCTTTTTCATTCTAATTCTTTCCTTGCCGCAACAAATGTCAAATGATTCGCTTTCATCAGAAATTTACTCAAACACCTATGAATTTAGCTCCTCAATTAAGACTCAAGATGTAAACAACAAAACAATATAAATACTAAATTTAACTCAGTTGTTGGACTCCTCATAATAATACACATAATACACAAAAATAAAGTTACAATAGATCACATTAATTGTTCTTGCTAATATGAATACCTAAGGTTGCATATTCATGCACTGGAATAACCTCTCTTCCAAAATAAGAAGACAAAAAGAATAACCTATACAAAAGTACACATCTAAACAACGATGTTGAGAAAAGAATACATAAAATTTAATTGACATTAAGAACCAATAAATGTGAACAAATAAGCCAAGTTGCTCACCTTCCTGAAATGAAGCCTACTGTAGAATATGCACTCAGCTGAGGATTAAAATGATTCAGAAACGGTGTTCATCGTGGGAATCCTCTGCCGTTTCTCCACATATGATGAGGGAAACCAACCACCTTTGCCTTTACATTCTCCTTCTGACCATCCTGAAGGGCTCACCTGCACAAGGGTACCAATTTTCAGCCTACCAAATATTTAAGGAGCCGTTTAAGCTTCCAAATATAATAGTATTATAACCTACAATTAACTACAGTGTTACTATTTTAAATTTTTCTTTGTTACTGTATTTACTATTTCCTACTGATTCTTTCTCCTTTCAATCAACTCATACTAAAATAGTCCCCACCTCAAATACACGAGTTTTACTTTCCCTTGTATGCATAAAACTGGAGGACAGGGAATAGGTTGACTGTTCAAGACTACTTTTCATTTCCAAAATCACAAGGAACAAACAAATTAATCACAGGTCTGCATTTTAAGATTTAAAAAAAAATCATCTAATGTAAGTAGATTAACGAAGAAAAACAAAGATTTTCTTTCATTTTGTGCTCAATTAATGTTGTTGATTTTATCCAAAAGGAAAACAAAGATTTAATAGGCATTTCGTTCTTGTTGGAGTAAGATTTGTCTCGATCAGCGCGTCTCAACCAAAGATGATATCAGAATAGTACCGTTTCAGCTCAACACTTGCTGAATAGAATTTGCAGAACAAATATGTTGCCCTAACTTGACATCCCTTAGTAAATAGCATGGAATAAGCCAATAAGGGAAGATAACGAGTTCGCTATTCTGACAAAACAAATTGTATTCAAGTTCTTTCCTATCTAATTTATCTAAAGAACATCTTTGGCTGTCTTATTTCCATCTCAACAACAATAATATCACTTGTTATTACTTTTGTTGTTGGAAACCCTTTACTTTAGTTGGGTTGTTGTGGGCTTTGTTTTTTTTTGTATGTTCTTGTAATCTTTTATTTTTTATCAATAAAACCAGTTGTTTATGGAAAAAAAAACAAAAATGTTACTTGATATGTGAATCTTATAGCCCCCTCAGTTCTTACAACAAAAAGAGAAGGAAAAAAAACCTCAAAATCTATTTTTAACTCAGTTCTTCACGGCACTGACATAAAGAACCAAATCTAACCCATCTAAACGAGAGGAAAGTGAAAGCGTCAACGTTGTTTCGACAAACATATTATCCACCCTAATAATCAGAGAGAAGCTACATTGATGCAGAGACAAAGGGATCAGACTACTTATATGATAATTTTGAAGATTTTTTAAATATCTAAGCTTATCTATCCAGTACAACCACCAATCCATTATGCTCCTAGAACACAACAATTACTAGTCCCAATTGCTCAAAATTGGAAACGCAGACTCACAATCATTGACAACTTAATTAAGAACACCCTAACAACCTATAGTTCTGCACATTATATGCTGACTGAATTAAGATCCCTCAACTCCTAATTTGATTAAACTAGTTTTAGATCTTAGGAACTGGTGACCAACAGGAAGATGAAGTTTGAAACATAATTCTGTCACTGAATCACATGAATAGACAAAATGGTTTCTACAGGAAAAAAACAATTATGTCCTCTCTTAATAAATCTTTCTAGTCAAAGGTTATGAATGCAAACTTGAAAAGAAAAATTGAGAAATTGTCTCAAGAAAATAAAAAATACCTTTCGCACAACAACATAGTCACCAACTGACAAGCTCAGTTCTTTCTCTGATGCAGCATTAAAAGGATGCACCGCCTGTAGAAATCAGAAAAGATATACAAATTGTGAACAGTTGAGGAAACTGCATATCTAAGGGCCATTCTGGTAAAAAAAGAATTGAGGTTATATTAGGAAAAATGAGAGCTGGAGGTTCAGCAAAGGCTAACTCAAGTTAATCAATTACTAGAAAATTCCAATAAACCAGAACGAAGGGACAGATGTTGTTGATATAGCAAAATAGTAGTTATATTTCCACCAGACTTATTACCCAAATAGATGACTACAGAGCACATGCCAGCTCTTGTTTAAGAATATGGGACCAATTTGACTATGGAGCTACATGCTTATCCATAATGATTTTTGTTTCGCCTCAAACATTAACTTTGACATCTTATTTCTAATTTTCTCAATCAAAGTTAAAGGAATAATCGCATCATAGAAAGGCAGCTAACAGAACTAGACAAAGGATTTGACTCTGCCTCGCTAATCATATGATCCCAAACATAGTTGTTTGATAGTCAGGACTCAACACAAATTTAAAACAATCAAATCTCCCTCCCAAGAATAACTTCAATCATACTCTTAGTGGCTGTAAACTAGTAACTTCGAAAAGGCATGGTGGAACAATTCAAGAACCAAGCTCACATTAAAGGAACTAGATAATGAAGAAAGTGAGCCTAAATGGTGTAAAGTATCGATACAACATCAGACCCTACAAACAAATGGTGTTTCTCATTCACGTGGTAGGAGATAGAAAAAGTAGTTGAAAAAAAAAAAAAAGTGGATGGTTCAAACAGTCACACTAACGGTAAGTGCGAAACATACTTCAGCCAAAAAGAATGATGATTTCCCTGAGTGATTTTCTGATGAGATCACAGGGGGAGCTGACTCTTTTCGTTGTTTCTCTGTGACCATCTGAACAAAATCACAAAATAACGCATAAATTAATTAGTGTGGTAGATGTTGCAAAATTTTCAAGAGAAACTAACCTCTGCTTCAACTTCCCCAAGGATAGCAGCTACTCTAAGATGGTATGTCTTTTCACCTTCAACCTTCAAAATCAATAGCATCATAATTGATATCAAACTCATCGCAGTATTCCAGCCATAAACTTAACTAACCACTGTGTGCTTGGCATTACATTTTGTTTGATTAAAACCAAATCCAACCCACCATTGCAACTAGCCTCTGCAAAGTAAGTCTCTGTTGCTGAGCGTCAACAGCAGCTAACGCAGCTGAAGCTTCCTTCCCAAGAACTGCCATGTTTGCTTTAAGTTCCTGCATTTTTGCTTCTGAAGCATGTAACTTCGCAACATTTTCAGGGTTTGAAAATTCCCTTACACGTGCTCGTCGTCTGGAAATTTCTCCTGCCTGAATAATAATTGAGAAGACAGCACAATTTACAAACTTGTATATTATACAAGAACAGTCAAATGCAAAGGTCTATAGAAGGAAAAAAAATAATAACAATGAAAGGAACAATATCCACTTCTGCATACAACTGCGAATAAGATGAAAACTTTTAGTACCAGTGTTTCTGCTTCCTGTCTCATACGGCTATAACGTTGAGCAAGATGTCGGGCATCTTCTAGAGGAGGACCAGTAATCATTGCTCTTAAGGGATCTAAAATCTGAATTGTCAACAAGTTCCAAACTAAATTAATTGATAACCAATATACAAACTACACAAAAGAGGGGAAAATAAGGTAATCACGGAATGGTGCGTCATGAACGTGCAGTGTAAAATATGCTTAAATACTAAGTCAAACATGTCTTCTCAATGAAAATTAAGTTTTTTCACTAAAAAAGGCTAGGGAATCATGTAATAATTTCAATACAAAGAAACTTAAGAGTCTTTGTTATGTTACCTGAGTATAGTCTTTGTTTAAGTTTTAGATTGTATTTCCCCTTAGTTCTTTTTCTTTTAGTATAATTCTCTTGTACTTTGAGCTTTTGTCTCATTATCATTAATAGAGACATGTTTCCGTTTCAAAAAAATACAAAGGAACTTGGAGCATGTTTGGTAAAGAATTTGAAAACAGAAATTTGAAAAAAAGGATTCAATTAAAACATAGTTGTATTTTATATTTTCAGATATGTGTTTGGTTGCACATTCAAAAATTGGATTCTAGTTTTAAAAAATGTTTAAATGGGTTTCATACTATATATTTATAAATCAAAAAACCAATCTTACTTATCCACTAAGATTTAGTTGACAATAAGTTATTATTAATTTATTTATGAATATAGTTTATGTATAAAAATTTTGGTTAAATTGCAATCGTTTATTGTTTGGAGAAAGTTAGAGTATAGCCTATAGTTTGATAAAACTTCATATATAAACCTTATGATTTGACAACCTTCATAAATAGTTCCTACGAGCAAGATTAGTTTCTATGATTTTATCAAACCAAAAGGACTAAATTCTAGTTATAAATCATAGAGACTAAATTCTATCCTTTAAAAATCACAAGGAACCAAAATTCCACAAAATCTCACGAAGTTTAAAAAAATTCCTTAAAACATACTAAACAATAACTAGTCAAATAAAAAAAATCTCACACCGATAGATCTATCAAACTGTCACTGTGTGTTAACTGTCAAATACATTTTTTTATTTGACAGTTAACTGTATGTTAATTACAATAATAACTATTAAGATTGATTGTGTTCGTGATCTATCATTGTAAGTAAATAATCAAATAAAATTAAAACTATGGTTTCAACTTAAAATTTTTATTTTGATTTTAGTTAGTGAGAAAATTAGTGTAAAATTTGGATCAATGAGAGTATTTCTTAACTTTCTTTAAGCTCAAGAGTACTTTTGAAAATTTTCAATAGTTCAGGGGTATTTTTTAAACAAAACTTTAACGGTTTCCGTCCAAAACTAACAGTAAAGGTATTTTGGAACCCTTTTCAAAAGTTTAGGGGCATTTTTTTAACTTCTAAAAGTTTAGGGCTATTTTTTACCCATACATCAAAGTTGAAGGGCATTTTTTGTAATTGAGCCTATAATTTATAATACATTACATAATACATATTACATTAAAAAATGAATTGAGTTTACTTAAATGTTTTTATATGCATTTAATATAATTATGCTTTTTAAAATGTAAAATTCAAATTCTTAGAAGCAACGAAAACAGAATAAAAAATTTCAGAATTTGCCCGATTTGGATCATAGAATCCGAAAACAATTTTCAGAAATGGAATCCGAATTGTCTGCCAAACGCATATAACTCAAGTGAATCTAAAAACATAAAAAACAAAATCTAAATTCTCTACCAAACAGACCCTCAATATTCACCCAAAAGCTTAAGCTAGTGGATGTAATATCTAACATTCCCCTCACTTGTGGGCTTGAAAGACCCAACAAATGAAAATCAATATTAAACGGGGAGGAAACAACAACGTTGGGCCTTGGATATATGACATCTCAAAGCAACTTGCTCTGATACCTTCTTAAATCACCAATTCACCCAAAATAATGGTGAAGTTTAAGGTAAGGGTAAATATGTTGTAATATATAATATTCTCCCTCACTTGTGGGCTTGAAATATGAAGAAGGCCCAACAAGTGGAAATCGATATTAAATGGGGAGGAAACAAGAACACAGGGACTTGAACACAAAACATCCTATAGTCACCCATTCTGGTACCATCTTAAATCACCAATTCATCCAAAAAATTTAAGGTAGTGATAAGGGTAAATTTTATGTAATATCTAACAAATATCATAATAAGCATTTGTGTACAGTTAATCTTTGTTTTTTTTGTAACTGAACCATGTAGGCTGCTACAGCTGTAAGAGACCAGGGAAACCAAGAGTCATTAACCTTCACTATTATATACAATCAGTGGGAAATAGGCATTTTTCTGAAGAGAAAAGTTATGATTGCTCTTAAAAAGTTTTCCAATCTTTGCTTAGCATAGATATTTAGATAATTGTTGCGCAAACATGCTTTGGAGGATTTGGGCCATTACTAAGAATAGACAGTGTTGCTCAATGATGGAGGAAGTATTGTTTCATCTATGTTATGGGACAAGGAGAGTCCAGCAGATGCAACCTTTCTTGCTATCTTATTGACTTTTGGTTAAAGAAATTGGAGAAAATTTGTTTCTTTGTTTCGGAAACGCACCACATCTGGTGGGCTGATTCTTTTTTGTTTTGCTCATGTGCATTTTTCAATTTTCGTTATAAATCTTGGTTATTCAACTTCAATAAATTCTTTCTGGAAGTGTCACTGATGCCATTGATGATGAGTGGACCTAAACACCAAGGAGGTTTTCCTTATTAAAAAGCAACACATCCCTGAAGGAACAAATTAATTCTTCCAAAAGACAAGGAATTCACAAAAAGAAACAGTGGAAAAGCGATCCACCTGAGGAGCTGTAGGAATTTAACAAAACTGTTTCAGTTGTCTAAGAAAGCAATCCCAAAGGTACTATACAAAAACTTTGAAAAGCTCCACCAACAGAATGCCACAAATTTCACTGGGTTGTAACTTCTCATTCAGCTAATAAACCAATATCACATATATGGTGAAATGGTCCAAAAAATTGAAAATTTTGACATAAAAAAAGATGCCAGGGACATGAGGGATGCTTCTGAACGTTATCAGAGTGATCCCATTTCCATAGACTTGAGAGATTTAACTTTATAAGTGGAAGGGACGAACAGAAGACGTAATATTATTGCTGAAATTCTATTACCACCCTTAACTTGTCAACTTGGGCGGAAACAAAATTTTTTTAATTAAAATTAAGAGCACATTCAAAAAAATTGGAAAATGCAAAGATTCTATGCGACGATGCAACTTCAAACACAGGAGATTAAACAGCATTCACACCAACCTGTGAAGAAAAAAGCTTGATCAAGTCCTCCTGTTCCTTCTCCACATGCTTACGAGCATCACCATATATAGATGAAGCCTTTGCTAATATATTTTCGTTGATATTATTAGCTCCATAGTTGCAACAATCCTCAGATAACTTGTTACCTGACAAAAACAGGGATCAAATATGAAGGAAAGCATGAAAGAAGTTTTGGTTGACTTAATACAACTTTCCAACATAACAATGACCAATATATCAAGTCTAGTATTTTACACAGTCAAATATGTCTATTGTGCAAGGCAATCAAACCATAGCATCATTGCAGAACTTTTACCTGTCTCAATATGTCTATAACCTATGGCTATAAATGCTTCTCCAGCTTTAACAATATCTTTTTGGAAATCCTAAAGAAAGAAAGAAAGATATAAGTTATGTAAAGAAATCAATCTCAATGGAAGTGAAAACTCATGATACTAATGTAGAGAAAATAAATCCTTGTACAATGTGGCAATCCTTTTATTCCAGATAATTGATGATAAATATGTCACATCCAAAGAGCCGAACTGAAGTTTCTGAACAACCGAACAATGCCCTAAACATGTTCAAAATTTTAACTTACCAGAACACTTCTCTTCTAAAAAAACTGAAAATGGTTTCTATTAAATTCAGAAAAACATCAAAAGTGTCACATGTTACATTCAAGATCATCTGAGAACATAAACTTTGAAGTATATGATTTTTTTTTTGGACAGGAGAAACATGAATTTCATCGTGAGTGAAATTTACTAAAAAGGTGAATGATGAGAAGAGTTATAAAATAATTAGTATATATGAAGTTAATATTTTGGTTGTTAATTTAGATTAATTACTGCTTAGCTAGCATTTTAAAATTAATTTGTTAGTTTTCTTATTTCCTTGTAAGACTATTTAAAATACTAATTAATCTTAATTAACAGCTAAATAATATTAGATTCAAATATACTAATTTAGAATTCTCTTCATCAGTGATTTAAGGATAAACACAACTCCGCTTGTCTTTAAGTTGAGAAACACAATAAATTTCAAAAGGATGAGTAAATTTACCTCTGGAGAAAGATGTGAAAAGAACTAGCTCAAAAAAAAACCCAAGGTAGATTTTTTTTTGTCTGATACATAGTTCTAACCACCATGCGTTGGCCTAGTGCATGAAAGTCGTGTAAATAATAAAAGGTTAGAGGAAATGGTTTAAACCATGGTGACCACCCACCCTAGATTTAATTATCCAACAAGCTAACTTCCCAAGTGAAGTAGAATCAAGTGATTGTCTCATAACTATAGTCGAATTGCATCCAAGCTTACTAGAACACTCGAGGATATTTTTATAAATAGATAGACAAAGTTTTACAGCGGTCCATTTTGGTCACTAATGGTTTGATGACAGAGTCTGTACCTAGATCAAGTTTCATTTAGAGATTGTAAAATAGCCCTAGAAGCTACAGAAAAGATTCTGAGGATGATCAATGGTGAAATTGAGGGTAATATTTTTCTCAATATGATTTTAGAGAAAGTGATGCAGCTAATGCATTCCTTGCCTTGATCTCACCCTTGCATTTAAAATTATAATTTATATCTATATTTATGCTTCTACACTAATTATTTTTTTAAAAGTTACTTCTTTTTTAAAAGATAATGGTTCCCACAAATAAGGAGTTTTAAATTTTTGTTTTCGCTTTTAGCATGATAAAGTTTACTTCGACATATTTGCTAGCTTTTATAAATCATTTTCTCAAACTTGCCCTAATCCTAAAAATTGGAGGGAGACGAGGATCGACGTAAAAGTCAAAGGAAATATTTAAAGATTTGGAGATCATCCTGGCCCCATCCTAATTCACTTTCACTCTTGTCAATCCAATTGCCTTGTTTTATGCATTATATGACATATTATCATGGTTTGGATTGTAAGCAAACATGATGCAAGCTAATTAATCAAGTTAGTTCGATCTAAAAGCATACTACACCAAACTGGAGAAAAACCCATGTAGAGGTGCTCCCAGAGGTTTTAGACAGGTGAGCTCTCGTGTTTTCTCATCCCTGTAGTTTCCTATACGTACACATCGCAAATAGTCCATCCATGCCCAAGATACATAGCTTGCATCAAAGAAAGTATCATTTGTACATATGGGACCATAACAAAGATACTCGGATGCCTATCAACTTTATAACAAACCCTCCATTGTCCAAGGATCACATAAACCCATTGCACTCCACAGTTCCCAGATCTCTACTTCACTTTAATTATACCAGTAACATCATTAAAAGAGGAGTTCGCATATGATTAAAACCATGTTCACAGTAGCTCAACCAACGATTGAAAGTAAATAAACGATATGTTTTATAACATAGAGGCAATAATTCTACTGGCACTTATAAACATGGTTAAGAAAGAGAGTGTGACATGTTACCCTTCCTGCACGAGTTGATCTATAAAATTTCTCTAGTTGCTGATGTCTCTGCATCTCAACCTCATCTATCACCATCACATCTGAACTCTCATAGCCGGACCCACCAAATTGCTTTATTACAGCCTGAATAACAAAAAAAAAGTAGTTTTTCTTTTCATTTTAGAGTTCATATTCTTTGCTATTCTTTCCATAAAGCAATTATGAAACGTGGGAAGATGATTGAGTTCCAAAAAGTAAATGTCTTTTGCCCAGCTAAATTAAATATGTAAGAACCTTATAAGGAAGGAATCACCATTGTTTCAAGTTCTTTTGAGTTTTGACCACTATAAACCAAATAAACAAACTTCAGAACATTTGTTAATTTGTTCGGTTGCCTAATGGTAGTCATATCTTCCTAACTTGAAAAATATTTTACCATTGTCCATCCAGTATGCTTAATTTCAAAACCAAAAACAGTTCAAAACCACACTGCATTGAATGACATACGGACATGAAAAAACATGTCAATCATTTGAATCTAACTAAGCCAACCAAATAATGGGACGAAAACAGACAGACTTCTCAGCTTGGAATCAGCATGCTTGCCTCGTTAAGTTCAAATATAGCAAAATAAGTTTACAAAATTAATAATTTGAACAGCCATTACCATACAGGAAAGATGAAAGATCAAAAAGGGAAAATAAAAATTCAGCATCTTACAACAGTTGCTTATAATAACGGACAATTCAATCGATCAAGTTAAAGCTTATAACAGAATGCTAACTACACTGAAAAGAAAACAGTACCACTAAGATAACTCATTGACTTTTACTTTCCTCTCCTTTACCAGGGAAAATAACAATATCAATCACACTGGCCTTTCTTCCTCCGACGAAAAATTGAAGCATAAAACAGATTTGGATCTTAACCCATAAGAATGGAAACTGAAATACAAGGGAATTCTCAAATCACCTGCTGTTGCTTGGCAACTTGAACCTTGAGCTTGCTGGCTTGCTTTCTAAGAGCATCCATAGCGAAATTCCCCGGAGCCTCGCCCTCTCGGAATCAGAAGCGGAGAAATTCAACAAGGAGAACGCGAATACCGGTGGAAACTATGGGTTCAAATCTCGGTGGTTCGTCGCTCGTCAAAGATCTACGAGTACGAGACTTCCCACCCAGCTAGCTCTGGACTGGACCTTTGCTCTTGCTGAGCTTTAATCGGCTGGACCATATTCTATGATAACACCTTTTCCTTGCCTCATCACCGTCTGATTTTTTTATATGCATTAAATAATCGGACGGGTAACACTAAAATAAAGTTCCAATCTAGATTTATATCAATTTATAGACTAAGCTTTTCGGTTGGTATAATTTAAACTTTAAACTCATCATTGTAACAATTTAAACTTTCAATTTTATGAACGGTAATAATTTAAATTTTAATCTATAATAAATATATCAGTTCGGACAATGAACTTTTTAACTTATACCAATTTAAATTATTTATTATATTTTGTTTTGATGCATTTTGTAAAATTCAACTATTTAAACGGATACATTTATCAAAATTCATAATTTAAATAGATACAAACTTCAAATTCGAGAGTTTAAATTAATATCATTATTAGTTTAGAGTCTAATACAATTACTTCATATCCTAAATTAATACAATCTTATAGTTTGTGGATATAAATTGATATTTTCTCTATATAATTTTAAATTGATGTGTTATTTAATATGATATCATTGCAAATTGATTCAAGAAGTTAAGTGCATTTCAATCTTGTTTTGTTCAATAAATTTTTAAGGGGCACTTGCAAATGTAGCAAAATTAGTTTTAGAAATTAGACTCATATACACTACTTTTGAATTTGCAAAAATGACAAAATTCAAATCCAGCCCACATTTGAAAAATGCAAAATTACAAACATACCCTCTAGAATTATAAATATTTTCACACATCATTTGATATGTTGTTGATACACTTGATGTGTTTTTTATATACTTGTTATGCTTGTTGATACACTCGATGAATTAAATAACACTTGATACACATAATTGGTTATTGTTGTTCCATTTGTTAAACTTTTCAAATACACTCAATTAATTAAATACATTGATGCACTAAGTATAATATTTTTATTATATCATCGATACATTTATTAAAGGGGAACTTGAAAAATGACAAAACAAGTTATAATAATTAAGTGCATAACACATATACTTTATTATTTGCGAAAATGACAAAAACGAAGATTAACTCACACATCAAAAGGTAAAATGTCACAAATGTCTTCGTTACTAATATACATTTGATACACTTTATACTGATACACCTGATACTTGTTGATACACTCGATACATTTGATCGATACACTTGATGCATATGATACTTTTGGATACAATTGATGCCTTTTGATAGACACCTGAAACATTATGTTTGATACATCTGATGCACTGTATATATATTTAGTATTTTTCACTTATACGATTGATTGATTAAATGCACTTGATATGCTTGAAGTCCTACTTATACACTTGGTATACTATTGATATACACTTTTAAACTTGGTTCATATAATGATTCACTTTATTGATACGCTTTAACAATATATTGTTGATATACTCAATAATGATACACTGAGCTACATCATTCATATACTTAATAATACTCTAATGAACTGCATAAAATTTAAAAAAATGAAAAATCATGTAGTAAGTATATTAACCAACTAATACATATAATATAAGTATATTATAACACTGATATACAAAACTGAGACAAAGTAAACTAAAACAAAATTAATGTAAAAAAATAAAACAAAATAATTTAGAATTAGATTCAACACATCGAAGAAAGTAAAAAAAAAAATCATAAATAAAGTTAAATTACTCTGATCAATAACCATTATATTTTATATTGAAATTATTGTACTATTGATATTCTAAAATTAAGTTTAAGACAAAAAGAATAAATAGTTTTTATAGTATAAGAATAAAAAAATAATTAGGGCATTAAAAAGTGAGAGAATAAATAAACAATGAGTATGGCTTAAAAAGAGGAAGGTAAATAAGTTATCGAAGGTAGTTTAAGAATAATAACAAATTTAAGATGGAAAAGTGAGAACTTTACCATATTTATAAAATTCTAAAACAATGTGCTATAATTGCTATATCATATTCTCAAAACGCTATTATACACAATTTTCTAATTTTTAATTTGGTACTTACCATTTTAAAACGTTTCTTTTAATTTGTTTCAAGTTTCATTTTTGTAATATTATGATACTTTAACTAAGAAAAAGAGTAATTTTAGTATCTAAACTTGTAGAAAATATATTTCCGTCTTTATTTTACTTTTAACAAATTAATTATATAATGTCGTGTAATTTAAAGTTAGCAATAGTTTAGAAACGAGTATATACACACAAGTATGTTCTAGATAAATGAAAATGACATAAGGTGATTATTGTTTTAAAGTTTAAAATTGATTAGCTTTAAAATTTTATATAAAAAGTAATTATTTTGAAAATATAAACTAAAATTAAATAAATTTGAAAGATTAGAGAACAAAATATTATTTAATTTTAATTTAATCTTCCACATTTGGTGGTAAAAGAAAACCATATATTTTGTCACGAGTATGTGCTTTATCTCATTAATTCAATTCAATGCTATTTACCTTTTTTCACATCGTTGAGTGTACTTCAAATCATGATTAAGATTTTTTGTGTGTCATGGGAAGTCAATGAAAAAGTATAGTATAGTTTTGGCAAATCATGAATCTAAGTTGTGTTTAAAGTTTATGTTCATCAGTTTTTTGTCAACTAATTTTCTTAAAAGAATGACGTTTGATGTAACAGAAATCATGTGTTCTTGTACCTTTCATTTTAACAATACAAGCAAATTTTTAGTATAAAGTTGAGATGCTATATTTTTAGTTGAGATGATATATTTTTGCACCATCTCCTTACATGAAATTATAAAGTTAGTTATAATTATTTAAGGTAATTTTAGTTTAACGGTTATGTTTATGTTTTAATTGAGTTTCTTATAGTTTTAAAGCTTCACCTCGAGGGAGGGGATGTGATTTTTTGTTGTCCATCAAAAGAAAGGTTTTGGTTTAAGTTCACGTGCATTTGATTTCAAATGGAACAAAATGTAAAACCGGAAGACTAAAATATATGATCCATGACTCAAATGGATTTTGGAAAAAGTGAGTTAGAGGTCAAGACTCGTGAAAAGTTTTCACATAACCGAGAGGACGACCTAAGTGTGTGCAATTGTGAAAATGAAAGCCTATAGGTTAATTTGTCTATTTACACATCATAATGACTACAATAAATTGTAAAATGTAAGTTTATTTTCAATCAGATCTAGCCCAATTCTCATATAATTTGTATTGTTAACTTTGAGGTATAAGTTTGATTTTTCACGTAGATGGTCCGATCGTTATAACATTAATATCAAATTGAATAACGAAAACTAACTTCTGTTGACATCTTGATGCCATCGCTCAACAAATGTCATGAAATAACAAGAGTCTCACAATATTTATTTCAATCACGTTTTTTTAAATCAAAAATTGTTTTTTTTAAGTTCATAAAAACCCTCCCACCATGATATTTTAGCAAAGCTTTGTCTCAAAATTTTTTTTTTCATGACCCTAAAAATCATAAACTAATGTCAACAAGAGTTCAGATCGAGTACAGATCAACTAAAACATGTATGTATGTAAATTAAAAAAAATAACAGATAAGTAAAATAATATTAATAGTTTGTACTACATTTATTTATAAATTTTGGAAGATAAAAAGATTAGTGTAATTTTGAATAGATACGAATATTTCTAAATTTTTTGAAGATTAAGTTTTTAAAAAAAAGTTCATACATAATTTTTTGAACAAAAATTTAATGATTTTGATCTAAAATTATTGATAAAATTATTTTTTACTCCTTCTAAAATTTTTTGAGAATATTTATATATTTTTTAAGAAAATTGTATTAGATTACAAGAGAAAAAGAAAAAAACCTCATGAGAGGTTTCTTATTTACTTATCATAAATTTGGTAAATATGGGCTCAGTGTAATTTACTCTTAAATTTGGCTATTATTTTTTTAATTTAGAGACTCTCCTATTTTTTATAATAATAAAAAGAATAATAAGTGAATGTTGGGTTTGTCTTTAGTTTAAATTAAAAAGGGACAGCGATATCTTTGTCTTATTTAATTTAAAACACAGAGCCGCGAAGAAGAAGAAGAAGATGGTAGAAATGGAACCAACCAAACCAATTACAATTCTCCACTTTATAAACACACTTGCTTTTCACTAATGGCGCTTTCTCGAATCTCCCTTTGATTTTCCCCTTCCATTCTTCCACCCCATTTCCCCTTCTTTCCCGTTTTCTCTCTCTCTCATAGTTTCTCTCTACAATTTACACAGTCAAATCCTTTGTTCCCTAGCTGCTACAGTCCCACAGGCCCTTTGTTGCCTTGTTTCAGAGAACCCCATTCACCCATTTTCGAGAAAGGGCTAATTATGCCGTCCGGTGTCAAGAAGCGAAAAGCAGCGAGGAAAAAGAAGGAAAAGGAGGCTAAAATCGATTCATCAAGTAATACTTTGTCATGTATCTATGAGTGTTCTTCTTCTTCTTCTTGTTTAGGTTTTTCTTTTTCAGTATGATCCTCTGGAATCTATCTACAGTTAGCTACTTCGTCTCATTCAAGTCTTTTTAGGCTGCATTTCCGTTTGTTTTTCATTAGTTTGGAATCATGGGAGTTTCATAATTCGTCTATATTGATTTCCTTTGGTTGATTCTTTACGATCAAGTTGCTCTTCATCCCTGAAAATGATTCGTTCCTTGCTAGTTGGCCATGCTGTGAATGCAATTTCTCTTTTTGGCTTTACTTTTAATGCTTCAGGTTTTTGGTTAAATGAAGTTATGCCGTCTATTTTCTCTGCACCCTGCATGTAATCCTTCGAACTCATCTATACTTTATGTCTATTTCAATTGAAATCTGTAATCGTATATCTGTTATTGATCTGGTTGTTAGATATCTATTCTAGACATTGGCTTTAGGTGCTTTGCTTTTACTGGGTGTTAGGTGGGGAAATGATATTCCCTTCGTTTTGACGACTTATATCTCTTTCTTCATAAGTAAGTATGTAGCTTCTAAATGAAACAAACTTTTACAGTAAACGAGGAATTTAAAAGTCAGAACGGGAGCAACTTTGAGAGTAGGGAGGTCAATGCTAATTATGATCGGCACAATTGTCACAATCCGCTTGATGGGAGCAATGGCAAAGTGGTGGAAAATATTTATGATGCATCACCTGTTTTGTCTACTGTGGATGAGGACAAATCTCTGGGTACGGAAATTCAAGGAAACAATGAGGTTGTCCATGAATTTGGATTTGATGGTAATGGTGCTGTTGAAGTTGAAAAGGAACTAACATCAGCAAAGAACAATGCTTGTCAAAGCATCAGCATTGAGTATGTTGAAGGGAAGAAATATGATGAAAGGGAAGATGAGAATTCTAGTTGTAGTTCAGCTGAGGAGTGTAGTATTACTGACAAGAAAACTAAAGCCTATATGTCATCTTATAAAACAAATGTTTGCAATAATAATCCAGATGAATCTTCAACTCCCATCATTGGGATAAATGAATCTGCATCAGCTGGGGAGTGCACCAACTTGTTGGTTGAAACTACTCAGGTTCCTGATTCAGTTAAATATGAGGTTCCTGTGCCTACAGAGAAAATTTGCCCCGTGAAAGTTGCAGCTGGTGAGAATTTAGTGGTTTCTGAAACTGCTAAATCAGGGTTGAAGGAAAATGCAAATACTTTGTTGTCTAAACAATGTGATGGAACTAGAGTGGTGTCATTAACTAATCCTGATTCAGTACCAAAAGAAAATAAGGACAAAGTTTTATCTGAAGAAATGAAGAATCATCACATGTCTTCAAATATGATGGAACAAGAGTTCAAATATCTGGAAGGAAAGCAGTTTCTTTCATCAGTTTCTCCTGCTGTTGGTGCTACTAAAAATGATGCCATTACCAAGGATTCAGAGATTCCAATATGTCCTACAAAGCAGGTATGGGCCGTATGGCTAAGTTATTTTATCAGTTGTGCTTTGATGCAAGTCCCAATAAACTAAATATGACCATGATTCATCATTTATGTAGAATTCAGCTGCAGCTCCAATAGTGGCACAAAGGACTTTTATATTTACTTGTTGTGGATTGTTTGATTTGCTGAAAGGCTCCGATTAATAAATTCAGGTTTGTTCCTTTGAAGAATTACTTATCTCATCTATAATGCAAACAACTCCATGTGATTTATTGAAATTAGCGGCATTTGTCAGTGTTTTGCGTTTGCAATAATGTTAATTTTTAATTAGAGATGTTTCTGAGTTCATGTTCTGACTTTGTTTCTTCTTTTTGGAGTTGTCTTGATAGGGTTTTATGTAATTTTATTAGTTTTTCATCAGTGCTAGTTGGAAAGCTTTTGGTGATTCTTTATTCCCCTGTTCTGTTACTCCTTGGTTTATGAAAAAAAGTTCTGGTTACTATGAACGCTCATTGATAATTTCTTTTCCATGTACTTCAGTGGTTTTGCAATCTTAACGTGTTTAAAATCTCTATTTTCCTCATATTCTATTCCTAGATGCCCATTACTATCTTCTTTATTCTTTTAAGCCAACTATATTATTGAGTTTTCTTATAGGTATATCTCATCTGTATCATAACATTTTCCCAAGTGGTACGGTACAGGGGGTTGGGTTTATTACATTCCACTTTGTCTATTGAGTTATATTAACTCATTTAATTTTCATTATGTAATCATGTTATATTGTGCCAATGCCAATGAGTTTTATTTATTTATTGATTGATTCAGTAAGCTGGAGCTGACAGTACTTTGAACAGTTCTAATATAGAAGCAAACCGCCCAGGAGAGTTTCAGTGCACTGATGAAATTATCTAAGAAACATCAAGCAAGCCTTTTGATATATTTGAAACTTCTGGTATTTCTCTCAGATTTATAGCTATCATGTGATGTTTAACTTCCTAAGATGAGACCTGTGTTGATGGTAATTTCATAATTACCAGGCAGCTTAATTTACTATACTTACCCTATATTACATGTACGATCATGTAAACTAGTTCAGTTTACTTGAATTTGACTGAATGAACGGCATTTGGACAAGTTAAGCATTTTCTTTCTTTTGGGATAAGACCAACAACTTTCATTAAGAAAAAATGAAAAGAAAAAACACAGGAATACAAAAAACCAAGCCCAAAAGAAAAAAAACAGGGAACCTCCCTACAAAAGGGAATCCAACCACACAAATTCATGTCTAAAGGATAATTACAAAAAGACTTCGAAATTGAAGCCCAATGAGAACATGAAAATGAACACCAAACCAGAAGTCACCACTCTCTCTCTCAACTCCCCTAAAAGCCCTCATATTCCTCTCATCCCACAACACTCAATGGGTGGCACAAACACTAGCACGCCAAAGAAAACAATCTCTCTTCCCAAACAGCAGATTGAGGAGGAACTCCTCGATCATATCTCTAACACCTTAGTGACGAACATACGACATGCTGAACGTACGGAAAAATGCATCCCGAACAAAGCTCGCTATCTCACAATGCCAAAGAATATGGTCCGGTCTTTCTCCACCTTCTGACAAAGAAAACTGCAGATAGAAAGGTCCAAGGCCCAATGGCAAAGAATATGGTCTGACTAGACAAGTTGAGCATTTAACGTGTTCCGTTCATCTGTCAGGTGGCATCCACCAGTCCATGGATGCTCAATCTCAGAGTCTCAGCACATTGAATTTGTTTATTTTTCAAGTTTCGTGTGCTATCCTGATCTGAAGCTCTGTGATGAATATGTTCGGTCTTCAATGGATCTTCTCAATCAAAAATAAGAAACTCTATTGGAGTTTAGCTTCTCAATAGCTGAGGATATCCAAGAGTCACGCTTTGCTCTCCAATGTGAGCCCTCCCATCTCAGTTCATCCTACTTATTCTTCCTAACTATCCACATTGGATCCAATCGATACCCACTCAATTTAGACCCAAGTAATCGTTGAACAATCATTGGTGTCATCTTGTTCCCATCTTCCTTTTGCTTTTCTTACAATTTGCTCTAAAGATCTTTTACATACCTTGTGTTTTTTATCGTTTCCTGTCCTCAAACTGAATATAGGGAGAAATGGATTACCTTTGGTATCCTTGAATTTCCAAGTTGCTCAGCTATTATTTTTTCCCAATTGGAACTTTACTACATGTTGCTTAATCCAAGTCATGTTTATCCAAACTTCGTAAACTGCAGAAGATGGTACTAGCACACAAAAACACAAGATATCTAGTATTGAAGCTCTATTATATTGATTGTTCTTCATTAAAGTATAAAATAATTGTTCATTAAATTATAAAATATTAGGGTATGAAGTTGTGAACTCTACCCCTTGTTTGGCTCCAGGAGTTTGTGGATCTCACCACTAAAAGCATTATACACATTAGGAACTTCTTACAATCTTAAAAAAAAAAACTTCTTACACTGTGAGTCCCAAACGTACACAACTCTCTAGAGGACTTTACAACTCTTTGGAGTTCACTACTGGCCTCTTTACTCTAAACACCCCCTAAAAGATTAAGGTTGAGTTAATAGGATCAAACAATCCCCAATTCCTTCCTCTAGATAATGAGTTGGTTCTTCCTACTCCACATTCACCCCTCAATAACAACTTGCCTAACATGGTCCCTCCTTCCATTACAAGTACTCTCCGCCAAACGATCACCTATGAATGCAGCAGCCCACTGTAACTGTTTCCTCATTCTTTTTCCTTCTTGAATAAGTCCTTGGAGTCACATGCCAGGTACAGCAAGTTAAGTCTATTGGACAATGAAGCCGTTTGTTTTACATTTTTTTTAGTACAACAAGTGTGAAAATAGAGATTGAAGCTATGACTCTCTAGAGTGGAAGATCATATCAATTATCATTGAGCTAAACTTACTTTGATAGTTGCAGTATATCTGGTCCCTCAGTTTCTCATTAATGCTAGATGTGAAAGGGAGGTTGGATCCTAGCAAGAATTTGGTTGCTAAAGCTAGTAATCAACTTTTCAAACAACAGAAATGGTTTGAAAATGTTCCATTGTTTCGCGGCAGAGTTGTTTGTTGAATTTCTTTGCTAGTGAAACCTAGCTACAAGATCAATCAAAGGTTAATCCCCTTTTCAAACTGTCAAAATTTTCGAGTTCTTACCTCAGCTAATCCTACTTATTCTTAAGCACAAATCGTTCCAAAATCTTACTAAATTCAAAACCTTCTTATTTATTGAACAATTATTAACACTTCATTCCACCTGTTGGAGAGTATCAATTTGTCATGTCCAGTACTTTCATGCTTCATTTTTTCTTCAACACAAGAGGAAAATACAGAAAATATGACAAATTGGTACTCAGATATGTGTGTTTCATGTGGAGGGGTGAAGAAACAGAAAATTCCGATAAAGAATATCAAACTTATTCTTCTTTCTAATTAAGATAATTCCAAATAATAATAACAATAATATTATTGTTTATTTATTTGCTTTGTTTTCTCTTCACTGTGAAAATCCCATATTACACATTGGATATCAGAGTTTTATTGAACCTCTTGTTCAGGGAGACTAACAATCTCCAACTTCCCATTTGATTTTAGGATATACTTTCATCATTTAACTTTGTCTATTATAATTACAAACTTACCAATAGGTTAAATTACAAAAAGTGCTCCACTTGTTTAAAAAAATATTCACTCTTTCAAAAATGAAAATATTTCTCTTAATTTGAAGTAGAAATCTATTAGAATATGGTTGTACATTGTGACCTAGAAACGTGTGGTTTTAACTTGAAACAAATATTGAGACTCGGACACTGCTAACCACGCCCCTCTAGAAGTTTTGATAGACAGTGGAAAAGTAACTTTAGAAAGAATAGAGATATTTTTTTAAACAAGCTAACAAATTTTTGTTAGTATAATAACTAATATTATTTCAATTTTTAAGCTACCCTTTAGAAATATTGTGAAGTTCAGTTCATTGCAACTGTTCCATGTAACAATCTTTGGTAGTTTCCTCTTATTTTCAATTTATCAACTACTAACTCATTGTTTATTTCTTTGAATCATTCATTTAAGAAATAAAAAGTGAGAGAGAAAGAGCTTGAACCCGTCAAATAAAATATCAAACCAATATTTATTATCAAATATTTTATACAAATAAAATCACACCACACAAATCACAACAAAAATATAAATATATAAATGTTCTAAATTAATCTCCTTGCAAGTTGCAATTTTTGCACATAGGACGTTAAAACCAACACCAAAAACAAATGAAAATGGGCAATGTGAATCAAACAGATATTCCACCATTCATTCAGCTCTTTATCTTGTGGAATTATCACCATGGATGGCCATTATGTAAACTAGCTGTGTTGCTGACAGAATTATGAAGAATGCCTCCATTGTTACCTACAATAAACATTAATACACAAATGCAAATCCTTCTCAATATCAATATGTAATATATTTTCGATTAATTTTTTTTTTTAGATTCTTTTTGTTAAAATATCATTCCTTAATGTATTTTGAGAGTTGTTTAATTCTAATCTTTGAAATTTCAGATGTTCAATCAAACAAATGTTCCTTTATGTGGACGAAAATTGAATATATGGATTAAAGTAGTATTTTAATCTTTAGATTGAATTTGGAGTAAGAAATTGTTGCAGATTGTGTAATCATAATAGTTTTGTTTTTCTCACCAGTCTTGCGTTTCTGAAATCCAGTGCAATCTCTTTCCAAGCAAAGCTGCACAAAGAACAAAACCTCAGTGTCATGTTTTGTTAAGTTATTTATGTCTCGTTCGTTCAGTAACTTTTTTTTTCTTTCTAAAAACTTGATTTATTTTTGTTTCTGTTTTTGGAAATTAGGAAATTAGATAAGAAGTTCAATGTCACATGGAGGAGGAAAACAACAGGTAAGAATTTTTTAGAAAATTAGTAAAATAATTGAAAAATGAAATGCATACCAAACATGACTTTACTATCTTGAATTTAAGTCAATAAACATATCTTCGATGTCCAAACTTTTTTTGTTTTGTTATCTACTTTTTACCGATGTTTCAAAATTAATGGAAAGAAAGTTTTAAAAACTAATAAAACGTAGTTTTGTTTTTAAAAATTTGTTTAAGAAAAATGTAAATCATTGTAAGAAATTGAGAGAAAATAGACATAATGTTCGGGAAAAAAAAATCAAACAATTATAAAATGGTGCCTTGGAAAATCAACCTCCTTGCAAAGATTTAAATAACATTCATATTTTGTAAATTGGGTCACGATTCGAAAATAAGACAGAATATCATATATGATCAATTGATTATATCACAGGATTGAAGATTGAAATACCCTCACCTTAACTTGTTGAACTGAAAAGTATAAAATGAAATATCATGAAAAAGAATAGAAGGCATACCCCATGGCAAGAATAGTAAGAGTCCAAGCAAAAACAGCAGCAGAAGAAGCAGCGCTTAAGCTTTCAACACTCCATGATCGAATGTGGTTCAATCCTGAGATTGCTGAGGCAGCTCCAAACACACCAGCCAACAAAGCAAATAACACAAAGAAACCAGTGGCTGCATTCCCCATCGGAAAGTAAATCGGTGAAAAATGCGCTGGTAGTCGTAATCCAGGACCTGCAAAATCCCCATTCACAAACATATCACCAAACACTTCTCCAAGAAACGAACGAACGTAACATCACAATTATATCCCTTTGCAATTTACATTATAGTATCAAAATATTAGCTACAACAAGGAAATAGGATATTACCAATGATAAAGCCATGATCAATTGCTTTGTTCATGGCCCAGCCACCAATGCCCAAAATAATAACATACATGCAAAAGTTAAGCAACAGAAGCAAAGTGGCAAAGGATTTCATTTGTGTACTAGCCATTTGTGCAGGGAGTTTTCAAAAACAAAAGGCTGGTTTTTGAAGAGAAAAAAAAAAAGAAGGATCAGGAGTTTTCTCAAGAATCAATCAGAGATCAAAAAGTTTGAGATTTAAGGGAGAAATGTAATGTGCAAGTAAAAGTAAGGGGGAAGAGATGGTTTATAAATGGTGATGAAAAGTAAGGTTTCTGGTTCTTTACTTGCTAAGCCTGCAGTTTGTAAAAGAGTCTTTGGAGTTGTAAAGGTAAGGGATAATGCTTCATATTCAAGGCAAAACAAAAAAAGGATATGAAGAAATGCTTTGTTTGCCAACATTTGTTAGTGAAATGGTACATTCTTCTGCACAAGGAAAGGAAAGTGATATTCTTTGACAAAAGGGATGATAAAAATGGCTAGATACCTATGATTATAGGGTGAGTAAGTAAATTAGAAAGCCAATATCCATTTTTCCACATTCAGGTCATTTTAAAGAAAAATAAACAAACAAGCAAGCAATATACAAAAACTAAACAAACAGAGAAAAACTCAAGACTCAAATGAGAGCCAAGACCAATGCTAGAAAGATGATTTTCTTCTAGACCGATGAAAATCTCAAAGAAGTAAAAGCTAGCAGTTCTGGGTAGGTTTGTTCATGTCTCTTATTATGTTGATAAAAAGATATTAAAGTCTAAAAGATAGAAACTAATAGAAATACAGATGTACCGAAGTTGATAAATAAATGTTTTCTATTTCCTTTTTCCACTATTTCTGTAAATAGTTTAACATTTTTTTCATATGTAAAAAATTGTCCATATTAAAAGAGGAAGCGATAGAAGTGAAAACTTTTAAACAAACACTGCAATTGCGTTTTGTTACTATTCGTTCTCAAGCCACTCCCTTTCTTTCAAGTGTGTATTGTAAAAAAATAGTGTGCATATTTTTCTAACATGGGATGCTTTTGTTCCATAGGTCTTTTCTTACAATCTTTTTCGTCTTTTTGAATTGTTTTTTACTTTATATTTTGCATTTCTTTCTTCAGGAACAAGCATTTTCAAATATGATCTGTTCCATAGAAATCTTTGATTTCAAACGAAACTCACTGGACCATTAACATTTTGTTGAATTATTGGTTTATACATTTATAAATATGATTTATGTTTAAAAATTGTACATAATTGTCCTTAATTAAATTTATAAAATTTAGAAATGATGCATAAAAAAATATTAATTCATTTAATTTTGGATTTCGAACTCAATACTGCTTGGTGCTTCTGTCTGATTTCACCTTGAACAATGTTTATTTCCTTTCATTTTTAATAAATATTTAAAAATTATTTAATGCTGCATTTTAATCAAAAACAAAAAAAAATCCATATACCAAATTAATATTGAAATCGTAAACACAAGGTTTCCAAGATTGGTGAAATTCTCGATAAACAACATGAAAGAAACCAACTATGGTATATATTGCAAGTACGTCCTCAAAAACAAGAAAAAAAGAAGTTGATTTAAAGAAATCTATCTTGATCTTGAACCTATGGTACTATTTCGAACATACCAAAATTATATTGATACAACCAACCAAATTATATTAACCACAAAGCACGTGGAAAGTACACGTTTTATCAAAGCTTTATATTATTGCCTACTCTCATTTACAAAAGAATATAGATTTTAAATCTCACAACGACAGCAAATGGGACCAACGCCGTCGACCATGCAATGATATGAAACTAAACTTCAAAATTCAAACATCTCATAAATAAGTTCAAAATTATAATGTATTAAGTGACAAATTGTGAAAATTCAGAAGGTCATGCAAAAACCAAAATCACTTGAACCAAAAAAAGGATATATATTAACGAAATCTCACTACAAAGCAGGATGAAAAAACTGGCATTCAAGGATCTAAATTGTTCATTCATCTTCTTGGCTGCGCAACCTTGCAAGCTTGTTCGTAACTACAACATCAAGTTGTGCTGCCCTCTCAACAATCTCTTTTCTTTTCTTTGTTGAAACATCATGGGCGATCTCAGCACAGTAAGTTCTGAAATAAAAACAAATATACATCAAACAAAGACAACAAATCCAAAATTTTAGAATAATTGCACACAAGACTCTTGCACAAACCTGTTGTGCATCATCAAGAGTTCGAGCTCATTGACATTATGAACGACAAACTTCTTGAACCCATTAGGCAGGTAGTGACGGGTCTTCTTGTCAGTACCGTAACCAATATTGGGCATCAATGTGCATCCTTTAAACTTTCTTCTAACTCTGGAATCAATACCTTTTGGTCTTCTCCAGTTTTCCTGAAACGTGAATAATAAAAGGTAAGCACACATGAATTGATTGTGTGATAGAGAATGGAAGAGTCATCATTACAGTATGTACGCAGGGTTTAAGTAACAGAAAGCTTGTGTATATAAGAAGCTAACTGTGTCGCAAAGACCTGTGTTTTATTACTCTAAGCCCTCAAAACGAAACATCCAACCATCAAATGGTCTGGACATTAGATACCACGGGCTATTTAAGATGCAAAACTAAAGAAATTAATAAACTGTTGAAAAACAAAGAACATGTATATGTACTGCAACCTCAGCCGAAAGATGGTGAAATTTGATTATATAATCACTAGAAATCAGGAGATTGGGTATTTTGCATCATAGATTGCAGCCATAAGTTACGAGTTAAAATTAAAAAAAATAAAATGTGTTTAAAATAATACAAGAAATGAGATATTACAACGAAGATCAGATGGTAGTGCATGAAAATATTCATCATTCAAATGCAGAAATGATGGGTTATAATCATCACGCCTTGTTGTATATCTAATGAAAAATATAGAAATTATAATTAATTTCTAAGTACACTGTTTAATGAGAACACAAAAAACGTTGAACTTGATTTTTCATCAAGAGGTAAAGACTAAGCCTAACAAGTTACTTAAATCAATTAACTCCGACAGAAGGATCAGATAGTCGATCTTTGTTTCATCAGATTGAATCCAAAGACACCGGTCAGACTGATGTCATATTATCATCAGATCCAACTAAACAAGCCTCGGCAAAACACAAAATTGCTACAAACAGAAAGCCTAATGAAACTATCTTCAACAAAAAAATTAGAATGAATGAGCTGCTAACTACAACAAGAATCAGATACTGGTCAATCACCATAGTGCATCCAAAGATGCAACTAAGACTGGGGCGACAATACATATCATCATCTTCCTTATTGCAAATCCTACGACATACGTACATAGACAAAACGAAAAGAGAAAGAAACATAAGAATACCTTGACGGAGATCTTTCGATCACTTTGAGGCCTCTTGAACTTCTGGGTCCTCTTCTTCACGATCTTCTTCGACAGCAAAGGCACCGCCATTTTCGCTTATATCTACAGATATCAAAACAAGTACGATTATTTGCAGCTCAAACGAACATACAAAAACCTATGAAACTAAAAATACAAAACCCTGCAAAATCTAAAATCCAATCTACCCTAAATAGAACTACAATGGAGAAACACTCAATCTACATGATGAAACATTTTCAAGTAAAGGTTGTTCAAAGAGGATAATAACGAAAGAAACCCTAGCGGCGGAGTGGAGAGAAGTACTCACAAATACTAGGGTTTCCTTTGGCCGTCCCAGCTTCGACGATTTGCTCTAAGGCTCTGGGTGGTTTATATAGAGAATGACCGTTCAATTAGGGTTTTCTTTTCTTCGGCTCTGATGGGCTTGGGCCCTCTTCAGCACCTCGATTCGGGTTCTCTGGCCCATGGGCACTAACAGAAAATTTTCGCAGATACCATTTTTTGAAACATTTTTTTAAATAGAAATCGTCCAAGATAACAAAATTGTCTAAATATTTAGAAATAAAGTGTAATTGGTTTTTATTATTTGAGTAATTTTTTAGAAGGAAAAAGGTAAAAAATATCAAATTTGATAAAATACTTATATCATATATTAAAATTTTCATATTTTATCAATAATAGATATTGATTGATGTCACTTGATGTATTTTTATTAGTTATATCGATAGCATTTGATGTGATTTTATTAGTTATATTGAAAGACTGTGATAAAAATCTATAAATGACTATCATTTGATAGAATCTAAAATTTTGTTATAGTTTTGTAAATATTTTAATTTATTTTGCTACTTTTAAAATGTTATAAGATAAACTTTTTTATTACTATTTTTGAAAAAACTATTTTTTAATATTTTTCTTTATAAGTATGTTTGTTTGTATTGTCCCTGTTGATAAATTTCTCTCTATAGATTACTTGGAAAAACTTTGAAGCGATAATTATTTCAAGACTATAATTAACCATGTCATGCAATAGGAAATACCATTTTATGGTTAGTAATTAATTACCGTCAATACTATTTTAAAATTCTTATTTGTTATTGTATTTATAGTTTGTTATGGTTTTTACAATTTTACCTTTATTATTTACTACAGTATTTACTATTTATTTCTCAAACTATAATAATTTATACCTTAAATATAACTAAAATAATTTACATCACAAACACAAATTATTATAACTCAACTATGGCTCCAAACACCCCTTTAGTATTTATCAATTTTATAAATATCTCTTTTTCGAATTATATAATTGTAAGTTAAATTGAAAGTAATCATCTTCCAATGCTTATAGTAAACTTATGGAAATATAGAATATAGGTCAAATACAAATTTAAATACTCTTGAGCTTTGGAGATTGTATCGAGTTAAACTCTCAACTTTGAGGTTATATCAATTTAAACTCCAAACTTCTATAAATACAAAAATTTATCATAATAAACTTTCATAATTGCACGAATTTAAACTATGAATTTTCATACAAACTCATCAACTTTCATAAACCTGTCTTAACAAGATCTAAATTTATAAATTTATATAACTGTTTAAAATGATATTTTTTAAGATTTAAATTGATAATGATAATACATGTATATGTCTACCAATTGACAGAATACAACATTTTCACGAATGAAAAAGAAAAAGGACGAGTATATATGCACATATTTCAAAGTGAGATCAAGAACTTTTGCGACTTATACTCTTAATTCAAACATGTCATTCAACCCAAACATGACATAATAGGCTCTTACATATTCTCTTTCTCTTTTTTAAAAAAAAAAGGTTGGGAAAGAAGTGAAATTCAATATTGAAACATCAAACCACACAATTGATTATTGTTTAACAAAAATGCTTCAATTGTCAATTTTATTATATATCCTTACTCATAGTTTTATCCACGGCAGTGAGGCTTAGAATATGAAAATGTTAAATCCTAAATTTACAATATCAACTTAATTTTTTTTATGAATAATTATTTATAATATTTTCAAATTATCACTTCATGCATAACTTATTATTGAAGTGAGGTTTAGAATATGAAAATGTTATCTATTTATTATTATATTATAATTATGTTTATAAGTAATGGATGAAATCTCTCCAACATTCTAAACATTCTTACAATTTTCTTTTAACTTTTCAAATTCTATCACAAATTAAATAAAACACATCTTTCTCTTCCATATCTATAAATAGTTTCACATATTTCTAATAGATTTATTGCTAAAACAAAGAAGAGCTATATTTGATTCAGGTGTATTTCCATCCTATATTCAATTTTAAAAAATATATATTCGCGAAGTAGATTGAAATTCACTTACCAAAATTTCTTTTCTTTTTTTTGGTTAGATGAATTTGTTTTGTATAGAGGTTTTTATTTGTAAAAAAAATTATTACAAAACACATGCATTTTTAGTTTTAGTTTTTTTTTTGGTTAGTTTTATGATTAAGATAAGATGGTTTTATGATTAAGATATTCCCATCTTATATTTAATTTATTTTTTAAATAAATATATTTATGTATTAAGTTTAAAGTCGCTTGAGAAAAAGGTTATTGTTTCTTTTTCTTTTGTTAGTTTCATGATGTGAATTTGTTGTAAATAAAAGTTTTTATTTGTAAAGAAAATTATTACAAAACATGTGTATTTTTAGTATTAGTTTTACCTATCTTATATTATCTTAGTATCTAACATCGATAATACTTTTTGAACTATTTTTGTCTAAATGATAATTCTCCAATTTCAGTTATGTTCTATACTTCATTCTTGCTTATGTAATTAATATTTTATATTCTTATTGGTCAAGAAGTTTTATAATTAATTAAAAATGTGTTTCTTAAAACATTTAGTATTAAATTTAAAAATAGTAACATTTGCTTTTAAACATAAAAAATTGTTATTGAATATTTTAGGACATGTTGGTAATTAAAAAAAAAAACACACTCATGTACACAATGCAATGAGTATTCTTAGAAACACAAAAAAAAGTTACTTATGACATATTAAAGTTTAAATGATTTAATTATTAAAATAAAATAAAAACATCACTTAACACACACTAATGTTAAAATGATTTAATTACTACTATTATTAAAAATAAAATAAAAGTATTATTTATTTATTATATTTTAATTACATTCTCACCACTGTTCTTAGGTTAAAACATTACAAATCTATCTTTTATTTCAATAATTAAATTTATAGAATAATTCATGTAAGTTTAAAATGTTTTATAACTTCTATTTTTATCAACGATATAAAGAATTTTCTTCAACCATTTTCGTGCCAACATTTGAACGTGTCTATTTAGATTTTCTTTAAATTTTTTCTTATTACTCACTCTTAGCCTTATAATTTGTAGTACATGATTACAGCTATTGATTTTTGTATGTAAAAGAGTAAGAAAATTATACATAATATATTATCAATTGTGAAATCAGATCCAATAAAAACTTTGAATTTTGTAATTTTATATTTAAATTTGTTCTACATGATTATATTTACTCATTTCTTGAGAAAGAAACACATTTTTATCTACAAAACTAGTTAAGAGGATAATCAATTTTTTAAAAACTATTTTACCAATTTGTCAAAATCTTAAACTTTACGATTATCATTTGTTTTTAGACGTAAATTGTTCTTATCAATTAAGTTTTCTTAAGAAAATAAAAAAAACCAGCACGCCCATGTACTCAACAAAACTTTTTTTAAAAATAAAGACAGATATTTATTTATTGCACATAAAAGTTAAATTGATTGATTATTTGATCAGTATAAAAATAAAATAAAACAAAAAACAAATATATATTTTTTCCCAATCGTCTCATTCTCACAACTATTACCTAAAATTATACTTATAAAACAAAAATTCAAATTATAAAACGACTTGATCAAAAAGTTTTGGAGAAAGGAAAATATTATAAAAGTTTAAATGTTGAAAATATAAGAAAAAATATTGTATATATAAAGAATGTCTAATTTAAACTTTATTGTATGTCTTTAATATTATTATTTTTAAAATTAACGACTAGATACTATTTATTCATTTTAGCAACAATATATATTAACAACGTTCTTCAAAATTTCTATTATAATTATAAGTTGTTAGACGATAAATAACAACTTGCTTATTTATTTGTAGCATTGTAAAATTATTCTAATTGATTATCTGTTTTCTTTTTTTTTACTCTGATTTTGTTAGCATTTGTCTAATTCCTATAGACATTTCATAACTTTTATTTTGAAGAGTTAAACATATTCCTCCAACTCTCAAAAGTATAGTCATATTTAGTATTTTTTATACAAATGATAACAGTTTTCATCTATATACCTGCATGTGTATATATATTTATAATTAGGATATTTCTTTTTGAAGTTTTAGAATAATAAAAGTTGGAACAATAATTTCTATAATTTAGCATTTTGTTCCTAGTTGATCGAATATCTAATAATTATAAAATCTTTTGTCCAGCTTTTTTAAAACAAACATAGTTTAACAGACATACACATGTATTAACGATTATAGTTACGAATATTATATTTAATTTATTTTTTATTATTTAAATTTGTATTTTCAATTACTTATGAATAAGTTTGCTTTTTCTCTTCCAAGAATAATTTTTAAAGAATATATTTTTCTTACTTCATCAAAATTATTCTCAAGATCCTTAACAAAAAAAATATTTAAAGTTTACTTTTCCTCTATCCATTCTCCATCTACAAAAAGGAAAATTCATTCATCTTCAAGGTATCGAATCAAGACGTATTCAAGCTAAAGCTCGTAGAAGAATGTTTAGAAAGGTAAGTCTTTATATTTTAATAAAGACCATATAATTTCCTCAAAGACTAATTCGAGATATACGAAAATAAAAGATTAAAAGAAGACTTTAATAATTGAACGTGCATGATATTATGATGATAAGAGGTTGAAAAAGACTTGGTTAGTTGAATAAGGTTCAATTACATGTTCAAGAGAGCTTGTCCATCTTTAGTAGATTTAAGGGAGTCTAATTATTTATTTTCAGTAAATAGGAAATACTAAAAAGAATATTAATTTTGAAAAAGTGTTTCCTAGTTTATTAATTAATTATTACTTATTTAAATCGAAAATAGGAAATATTAAAAAAAAATATTAATTTTGAAAAAGTGTTTCCTAGTTTATTAATTCATTATTACTCATTTAAATCTTAATAAAATCTCTATATCTAAACTGCTCGTTGGTTCTTGTTGAAATGAATTATCAAAGTTACTTTGTGTTCTTTTGTCTTGTGTTCCTTTAGTTATTTCACCGGCCGTTGATTAAAGTAATAGCTTAAAAGTAAAATAAACTATTTTACGTTTTCAATCACGATATCTATAATCCAAACCTCAAAACGGATTTTTTTTTTTGTGTGGAATTTTATATAATAACCATAACAAGAAGAATAAAACTTCCGCTGACCTTAAATTGTGAAAGAGAGAATTATGTACAGAGATAATTTCTGACCTCTGAAAGGCACAATTTCCTATTTAATGCATTTTAGGATAATCCCAAGTCGACAATACAAACTTTACTTTTAAACTTTTAGAATTTCTTTAAAACATATCCAACTTTTAACTTTCAAAATAATACATTTTTCATTAGAAGATAAAATCAATGTGATGATTGATATGCACAAATTAAAAGACATAAGATATTATTATTACCTATTATTGGTACACTTGATTTAAACTCCTAAAATCATTTACACTAATAATTTCTATACATTAATCTATCAAATTATGTAAATAATGTCGTGTATCCCTTCCAAATTTTACATATCAGTGGCTGACTAAAATGAAAACCTCCACTGACAAAATTTTAAAATAAATTTCAAAGAGAAAAAAAAAACTTTCAAAGTAATCTGACCAAAGTTTAAAAAAATGAGAAGACATTTCATATATTGACCACCGATCTATTTAAGAATTTTCCATCGTAAAGATTTCATCAAAAGAACACTCGTCTAACCAACTAAAGATTGAAGAATAAAGTTGGTATGAGTTAGGAGAGGAAGGGCTAACCTCAACCCACTCTTTTTCAACCTTCTCAACATGCGCATTTGATTTGGGGATGGCATAGAACTGAGGCTTATCAATTTGCTTCATCAATTTCCTTATGAAGTTCATTGAGAATATCAAATCAAAGCTTTTCTCAAAGTCACCGTTACCTTTATGGAGCTGAATCCCAACATTAGCACTGCAGGAATGAGTATATCCAAGAAGTAGAGAGTTCATCCCAGCATTTCTATGGTTGCTGCTGCAAATCTGTAAGAAGGTACAATGTCAACTCAATGAACAAGCAACTCGGAGAGATAAACCATCACAAGGTAACATTGATAACTTTTCTTACCTCGACATACTCCATGCCAAGTTCAGTGAGACGTTCCAAAATGTTGGGAGATGAAAGCAAGTTGATGACTCCTCCAGAACCAACTGGAGATTGTAGAATTTCCCAGGGTGATTTCATCAGAATCTTGAATTTGCTCTGTTCATCAACTACATTGCTAACAACTGGAAGTCTCTCTTCTTTCAAAAACCAGATCTGGAAAATTAGTTCCAAGTAATTAAGCAAGAGATTTGTTAATGACTCCATAAAAATTGCTATTTGCTAAATCGCCCCAAATCCATTGTAAAAGTTTAAATAATGAATTGATGACTCCATTACCTGGCTCGTCTAGATTTCACACATGCTTGGGAGTGGTTTTTTGAATTGGTTATATGATATCACTTTGTTAATTACTCTCAATCACATCCTTAATCATTAAAAAATAAAATTTAATGTTTGTTCTTATACTTTTAAGAATTAGAATTTAATGTTTGATTTTTAAGGATCTGTGAGTTAATTCTACCGTTGCTCTTCACACTTTCACTTCTCTTACAATGATATCGGAATAGAGCTTCACTGAAAGACTGTTCACCAACCTTTTCAGAATCGAAGGCAAAGTAATCATTGTCCACGAAAAGCTTTTCAATTGAATGAATTGTGGAAGCTGAGCATACCAAAATCAGAGGCACGTAAGGCCGGTCTTCAATCTGAGAAGAACACATGTTTAATTCAGAAAATATTCTCAAAGATCCATGCTCATGAAGATTTAAATATTTATCTAGTAGAATACAATGCAAACCCAAGCAATACCTTTCCCACATTAATGCATAAAATACCTAAAAGCTAATGCAATTAACCTATATTGTCATTTCAGCAAGTAATCCTAGTAAATTACCTGGTTTATACATTTAAATCCTCACAAACTACATTCATTTCAACAAGTAAGGTGTAAAAAGTAGAATGGAAACTGAGAATTAAAACCCAATCCTAGCAAAGCATTTCTTACCACATGCAAGAACAATATTCTTAAAAACTCCAGTGATGAAAAGTGGATTCCATAACTGTTGAAAGAAGAAAAATAGAAAGACAAACTATTTCACGTGAAAACCCTAAAACAGGAAGAAAAACCACGATGCTATTTTCTTATTATTATTCTCTATCTCATAATGATAGAGGGAACATATATTTATAGGTTATAGAATCCATTAATAAAAATAATAAAAGATAATTAGGGCACTATAAAATCTTAACAAACTCTCGGGCTTTCAACATACAACAAGCCCGCTAATTCTAACACTCCCCCTCAAGTTGGCCCATAAATGTCAAAAAGACCCAACTTGCTAACACAAGACTCAAAGCTTTGTCTGAGAAGTCATTTTGTGAGAATATCAGCAATTTGTAGGCTTGAAGGTATGTAAGAAATGCAGATGCTACCACTGTTCAATTTCTCTTTGATAGAGTGTCCGTCAATCTCTACATGTTTAGTTCTGCCATGTTGGACTAGGTTATTAGCAATGCTGATAAACGCCTTATTATCATAGAAAAGTTTCATAGGCACCTCATAGTCCTGATGAAGATTAGATAACACCTTTTGAAGCCAAATTTCTTCACAAATTCTCAAACTCATGGCCCTGTATTCAGCTTCGACACTACTCCTGGCAACAACTCCTTGCTTCTTACTTCTCCAAGTAACAAGATTGCCCTATACAAAAGTACAGTACCCGAAGATAGATTTTCTATCAACAATAGACCCTGCCCAATCAGAATATGTATATGCCTCAATACACCTTTCGTCAGTTTTTCTGAATCTCAATCCCTTACTAGGAGTTTTTTTAAATACCTCAGAATTCTGTTTGCTGCCTCCATGTGTTCTTCGTAAGGAGTCTGCATGAACTAACTAACAGTACTCACAACATATGAGATGTCCGGCCTACTGTGAGATAAATAAATCAGTTTGCCCAGTAGGTGTTGATACTTTTCTTTGTCAATCGGAACTTGATCACCTGTATTTCTGAGTTTAGCATTGGACTCAATAGGTGTATCAGCAGGACGACACTCTAACATACCTGTCTCAGTTAACAAATCAAGGGTATATTTTCTCTAGGATACAGAGATGCCTTCTCTAGATCTGGCAATTTCCATCCAAGGAAGTATTTCGAATTTTCCAAGTCTTTAATTTCAAACTCATCCCCCATCTTCCTTTTTAACCGGAGGATTTCATCGGCGTCATTGCCAGATAGAACAATGTTATCAACATAAACTATCAAAACTGTAATTTTTCTAGACTTGGAGACTTTTGTGAATAAAGTATGATTAGAATGCCCCTGAGCGTACCCTTGAGACTTGACAAAGGTGGTAAATCTGTCAAACCAAACTCTTGGTGACTGTTTCAACCCATACAAGGACTTTCAAAGCCTGCAAACCTGATGGTCAAACTGAGCTTCAAATCCCTATGGAGGACTCATATACACTTCTTCTAAATCTCCATTCAAGAATGTGTTCTTAACATCAAGTTGATATAGAGGTCAGTTTTTATTCACAACGACAGAAAGTAAGACTCTCACAGTGTTCAAATTTGCAACATGAGAGAAGGTTTCAGAGTAGTCAACCCCATAAGTTTGAGTGAACTCTTTTGCAACTAATCTATCCTTATATCTGTCAAGAGTACCATCAGTTCTGTACTTGATAGTGAACACCCACTCGCATTCCACACTCTTGTGTCCCTTAGGTAAAGTGCAGAGCTCCCAAGACTTGTTCTTTTCAGGGCTCTCATTTCCTCCATGACTGCAATTTTCCACTCTGGGCATTCAAAGGCAACATGGATATTTTGGGTATAACAGTAGAGTCAAAACTAGCTGTAAAGGCTCTAAATTGAGGAGACAGGTTCTTATAAGACACAAAATTAGCAATAGAGTCTTTGTGCAGGACCTAGTACCCTTCCTCAGTGCAATAGGAAGATCAAGAGACAAATCATACTTACTGATATTTTCTAAATGCTCCTTAGTGTTATTCTTTGTAACTTTTTCGGTCACCTCATTTCCATACTAATTCTCTGCATAGATCCATCTCTTGCCAGATAAGCGAGAGTTTGTTAAAAGAGGATGTAACATCCATGGTCCCTTGCTTGCATTCATGAACCTGTTTTCGTAGAGTATATAGGCGAGAGACATTTTGACGTTTGGAATACAGTTTCTGGGCTACGTCCCAAATACCCTTAGCAGTTGCAGGGTAGAGTAAAGGTTTGCCAATATGTGGCTCCATACTATTGATTAATGTGGATCGAAGAAGAGAATCCTCCCCCTTCCAGTACCGTTCCTGAGGGTCCCCAGGCGAAGGACGAGGTATTTCCCCGTCAGAAAACCAAATTTATGTCGCCCTTCAAGAACCATTTTCACTGACTGAGACCATGAGAAATAGTTATTGCCGTTCAACTTTTACCCTGAAAAATATCTTGTAGACTGTGCCACTGTATTAATCACATAAGGAGAGGATAGAGAAGGGAACAAAGTTATAGGATTCTTAGAATACACCAGTAAAGATGTATGGAGACCACGACTAAGGGTATTGGATGTTGCCCCTAAGGTAGCCTCAAGTGTCGCAATCTGCTGTCTAAGCTCCTCTAGTTGCTGGTGGGCTATATTCGAAGAAGAAGAGATTGGCACGTTAGGGTTCGAATATGCTGAAGACTCTCCAACTTCAAATGTTGAGTAGATTTGGGGATGCCCAACCTCGGAATGATAGCTAGGGTTTGGAATAGAGGCAGTGGACGACAAGGCATACAAGTTGGTCAGCAGAAGCGGCGGGCGGTGGATCGACGGAGGTAGATGGCAGAACATGAAGCGGCGCGTGGGAGGCATTAACGGCTGCAGATGAAGGCAAGGGTGTCAGGGATGGGTTGGTTGGCCCTTTCTAAACAAGATGGGTAGGTTCGGTGGTCTCCAGCAGCAGCGACGGGAGTGCGTGGGCGGTGCGTGCAGCGGAGAAAAAGCTAGGTTCAAGATCATTGACATTGTCTGAAGTCGTCGAAACCATTCATCCATGCAGCACCTATACGAGCATCGATGACAGCGGCAATGGTGGCACTGATGGCGGCTGTCTCCTCTGTTCGGTTTTCAGCAAGTGTTTGACCTCCTAGGGTTTCATCGACACCTTGCTCTGATACCATATTGAAAGAAGAAAAATAGAAAGACAAACTATTTTACATGGAAACCCTAGGACAGGGAGAAAGAACACAAGGTTATTTTCTTATTATTTTTATCTATCTCATAATGATACGGGGAGCATATATTTATAGGTTATAGAACCCATAATAAAAATAATAAAAGATAATTAGGGCACTATAAAATCTTAACAAACTCTCGAGCTTTCAACATACAACAAGCCCGCTAATTCTAACAATAACTAATGCACATTGAATCACAGCTAACAAACTTATCATTTAATGCCTACATCAATCCATCCGTATAAAAGAATGAAGAAAAAAGGGGAAAAAATACAACCTTTGCAAACCTTCTATCATCAGAAAGTAGATCGGGAAGGGAAGAAGATGCTGGATGGTCAGCAATATCACAGACTAGACCAAGATTGGAGTACCACCCCTCATCATTAACAACTAAAACAATGGCAATTTTTCCAGAAGATATGAGATCAAGTCCGTTTTTCTGCAAATTGGCGTGTGTACCGAGTTCCTCTTCATTTGCACCAGAAATGACACATCTATCTGATATCCCCAAAGTATTTTGTACTTTTACCAATTTAGAGGCATCAAATAGCTCGTTAACAGTCAACCTGATTCAAGTAGTCAATTGAGAATATGATCAGTGCATTGGAAAGTAGTCAAAAGGATTTAAACACACATGAACTCATTGACTTCAAGGAAACTCCCGAATCCAACAGCGAAATGTTAAATATCTAAAACTTAACAAAACCAACTGTAAGTAAGTAAATTTTAAGTGAAGGAGATACTCAACTAATCAATTTTAAATAATCATATCGATATCTTTCAAAAGAGAAATGGGAAGAGAATAAACATTTGTAACATTGTATGACAGGATTCACCAACTCGAATTGTATAAAAAAACCAATGACTTAGCACCTGCCCAGCAATTGATTATGTACATCACTAGAGTTTAATTTAATCAGGACTCCAGGATACATGGAAATGAATGGAAAGATGGAGAAAACTATGTCTAGCTCAAAATAAAAATACACCATTTTGGAAAAAAGACAATTTATAAATAGAGTAAACTGTGTTTATGTCTAATTCAAAATTGAACTACACCTTCTTGTAGGAATCTCAATATCTTGTAAAGCCTTTTGAAGCAACTTGGAATTGATTCCAACTATTTGATCGGCAAGTAACTTTCCCTGGTCTTTTTCTCCAAATTTGAAACCATCAAATACGTGCTCCTGTTCCATTTCAGACAGCTTCTTTTTTGCAGCTACAAGACATTTTTGAAACTTTTTCCTTTCTTTCCATTCCTACAATGAAATAAAAAAAAAAGTAGCAAAATTCATATTTCTGTCATCAAATACACAAATTACAAGAAAACATAAGCAATCAATAACCATGAAACATGTTCAAATGTCTGAATAAAACCGGGGCATTTCATCATTGAAAATAAGTTGGCATGCTTACTTCATTTATTTATAAAGCAGGTACAGAGTGGGAAAAAAAATATGTCTCACAAGTTGGCGTCGTTCTTTCTTCGATCTCTCGTCAGATTGAAAATTTAATTCCAGAAGTCCTTTTGGAGGTGTAATTTTCATTTCTCGTCTTTGGAGATCAACAATAGGAACAATTGCTTCGACAAAAGGTATCCAAATGAGGCGGCCTGAAACTCTAGTCTCAATTGATGTTGGATTTCCAGAGGTATCAAGAATATCTTCTGAACTATTAAGCATGACATGTAAAAGATCTGCCCCTCCACTATCAAATACGTTAACAACAGTTCCCAGAGATTGACTAGTTTCCTGAAGGGTTGTATGCAATTAGTATCAGAAGAAAACAAAAGCAACTAAAGAAAGAAATCAATAAATATAGCATATTTTTGTGAAGGGATAAAACAAAGTAACCACCAAAGAAAAAAAAAATATATAACTATTCCAAAAGCAGAATTCAAGATGTGCAGGAAAGTTCTATACAAACTATAGTTCCTGAAGAAGCAATCATCCATAATTTATGAAAAAACAATGAGCTGCATTAAATACATCCTCGTTCTGAACTACAGAATGACAATAAATCCCCATAAGCAGACCTAAAATTGAATAACTGTATACTTAAACAAATCAGCTTACTTCCCTGAAGAGGTGCATACCTTCAGAATAACACTCATGCCAACAAGATCACGTGAATAAAATTCACCTTCTTCTAATTCTGGTCGGTCTTCTTCTTTCACTAGAAGAGTTGATCCAATGAGTAGTTTGGCCTGAATAGTTTATCAAATCAGGACTACTGACACGTTTTAGTTTGAAATAGTTTATAATGACTCTCTAACAATATCATTGAAAATAGTAAAATTTGCTGTGCTAAATTATCTGACTGCTTTTTTTTCTTTGTGGGGGGTTCAACAAGTAAAAGTGCCTAAAAAAGAAATCAACAATAATAAACTCAGCTTCTATAGATTAAACATCTACAGGAAGTAATAACGAGAATAAAAACACAATTTTCAGAAACATGATTATTCATACATAAACAGAGAAATAGGATCACCTGATCTGCAGTATCAATTCCTATAAACTTCAGGATCCAACTCTTTCGACCAGGATGTTCCCTACCATCTTCAAGATCAACTTCTCGGATTTCTTCCCTTCCTGAAACTTGCTGCTTCAACCACCTTGTGCCAGGCTAAAGAAAAGAGGTAAGTAGCAATTCCTAATGATTTGAGAGACTAGGATGACAGACAAACTCAAGGTTTGAGTATTTGTATTGTATAAAGACCCCTTCCCCCAATATACGTACATACGTATATATGTATATATGTATCTATATATACATGTATATGTATTATAGCACTGCATTGGAGGGGCTTTTCTTTTCTTCTGCAAAAAACTGGAAGCATAAAGGCATATACTGTAAGAGTTTGAATTTCATTTCAATATACGAGGAGTAGCTCATTCTTATAATGCTGTAGAAATTATAAGTTCTTTCGAGAATGATTGCCATTGGTTTACCGTTGAGAATCGCAGTTCAGGAAAATCAGTAATAGGTTTCACTCGGACTTCCCCCTCAGTCCCATGAACATTGGATATGTAACCAATTTCAACAAATCCTGACGGAGCCTCCACAGTTTCTAAAATCTCAGAAGAAGCTGAAATGCAAATACAAATTATGATTTTACGTTTAAATTACCCACATCAACTCAAAAGAACAACGCACTCCCTTCAAATCATTAAACAACACCAACAAAATCCAGTTCATTTCAAATTGCATTTCCAAAAAAAGGACACATATACCACAAAAGCAGACCTGTTCCACCAGCCATAACTTAAACAAGATAAATTGCAGTAACAATCAAACTAAAGGAACTTACCAACTCTTCGGCGGGAAGGCTGCGAATGCGCGAAACTGTGAAGATGGTACAGGGGCAGCTGAAGAATCAAGGAAGCCGAACCCTTGCAAGTAAGAGGAAGACGTCTTCGGAAAAGCTGAGAGCATCGATTAAGAATGGATATATTTGGAAAAGAATGAAAGAAAGAGGTAGAAGAACACAGCGGTGAAGTACTTTGCATCGTTTTCAGAACGGCGTGGCCGGAAATGGAAGCACCGGAGTAATGAACGATAACGAACGCGGGAATGGTGGCTCGACGGCGTTTACAGGAACGCCATCCTTTCAGATAATTTAGCGGTTAAGAGTGAATCGGTTAAGTTATAAAAAAAGAATGCTTTCAACTTAAAAAGAGATCATATGGGTCTTCTTGGCCTTACTAAGTCTAAAGTTTATTTTCTATGCTTAGATGTGTCGAGTAAAAAGGTTCTTGAAACGATAACTATTTAGTCTTACAATCAAGAGTAATTCTTCATCTATATTTTAGTTTTTGTGATCAAATTTGATTGTTTAAAAGTTGTTAAGGTTTACAAGACAATATCTAACGTCTAGATAGCACACGTGATGCTTTGTCTATTGGTATCTCGCTTAATCGTCTTAGGATAAAAGACTCTAATGCTCGATAAGATATATGCATACCTACATTTGTCTATCTTTTCAGCCTTCCATAACTTGGTCTTCTTAGAGCCCAAACCCACAAATGGATCTATGAGTTTATAAATGAGATTTCCATATTGCTAAGTGAACAACGTGAGAATGCATGTTTTGAATAAAATAATAATAAATATTTTCTTACTCAAAATTTTCATTCAACAACTAGTTCTTTCTTCATTGATGAGAATGAGATTTTGGAGTTTTGGAGTTGTCTATGTCATACCCCGCCCCGTAGACTTGCTTGCCTACCTCACGAGACACGATGTGACTTGAGCATCCTTGACGCAGTTAAACGCCAAACACACTCGTCTTAACTTCCTTACTTTAGCTTAAACACCAAAACACTTAACTTCATGAATATCCTTTAGGTGATAAAGAACTTAATGCCAAAAGATAAAACAACTTTAAACTTTTATTTCTTAACAAGGCGTTTAGTACAGGCGTTTAGTACAATTGTACAAGAACATAATGATACAACACCTAACCAAAAGATAAAAACCAACCCTTAAACTTAAACGTCTGGTAGCTTCTTGCCTAGCAAGCCCAAAATTTCTCTCCTTTTTGGCCTCAACATCTAAACCCTGGAAGGTAAAATTTTGAAAACATAAGTCTAAAAGACTTAGTGAGATTTTATGAAAACCTTTTTGCAATACCTTTTTATAAACATCATTTCGCATAAACAACATCGGAACATTTCACATAAACCTTTCTTTATGCTTAAATACATTTATAACACAATAATTTCACATAAACTCATTAGGCAACAATAATTCATTTCACCAAGAATCATGAATCGTTCTCTATGCTTAGTCTCATTACCTCGCGTTTACTACTGTATCAACAACATCTGATAACATACAAATTCGTCCTTCTTCCTCATGCTGCTAAGCTTAATATACCCCTTTCAACGCGTAAGCCAACTTCTTATCACCATGTAGTCCGTACTCCCCATGGTGGCCTTGATTCTTTATGTGCACATAAAAATTAGCATTATCTCAAGGAATCAACTTGAAAACCATTTCATAGCATGGAAATCGTAATCTTCAAATCAAGCTTTAACATTATAAATCATGTTAGAACACATATAAACTTTTCATAGAAACCTCTTTTTGAAACACTTTCATTTGAAATTATCTTTCAAAATAGTAAAGCAGAGCCACAAAACTTTTAAGAAGAAAACCACTCACAGATTGTAGGTCAAACCCTTGGTTGATATGTTTGTTTGATTTCTTCTTGTGCAAAACCTCTTTGATCCAGCATGCCACACCCAACAACCTCCATTGCCTAAAAACTCATTTTCGGCCATAATATTTCTTCTATTTTAGAGCTGAATAACATAAAATCCAGAACTCAAATGAAAATTTTTCCTTCTACAAAGTAGTTTCAAATTGTCTTAATATTCTCATCTCAAAATTGCAGCTTTAGATTCTAATGAATGAACTTTGCAACCCTTTGGAAGTTCACATTGTTCAAAATCACATGAATTCTGACATTCCTTGGTTTCTTCAACTCAAACTTAGCCCTCTCTTACTCAAATTAAACCAGCAGCTTCAAATTAGAAAGTAGACTCAAAATGGAAACTTTTGGGAGTAATTTCATTCAAAACGCACGAGTGGATTGTGAGAAATTCAATACTGAAGTTGTCATCTATTTATAGAGTTCCTTGCATGAGTACAAGTTGACACCTCATCCTGCTTAAATCCACCTTAAACCTTCTTAAGACACCTCTTGCTTACTTTACACCTTAAAATGCATATTAACAAGTTTTTACACCTCACTAAATCCTTAAACCGCTTGCCTTAAACCTACAACATAGTTGTCCAAAACGCAAAGCTAGTTTCCAAGACCATCTCGCCTAGTTTCTCGCCCAAACTACATAGCCTAATTTAGAAATGTTATAACTTAAAATCCGTAACTTTTTTGATAAAACTTCATCCTACAAAGTTTCTCTAAAATGAGTTAACTTTCTTTTCTCCAAATTTCAGAGAAAAACGCCAAACTATACATTCTGTAGCCTTCTGGGAGTGTATCTTACTCAGATTCACTCGCATACTAACCTTCTCGCCTTCTCTTATCCCAAACGCCCAGCCACCTTCCTCAATAAACTAGACTCAAATTATGAACTTTCAAGACCAATTTGAGTGCAATTGCCCAAATAAATTGTGAAAAACTCCTTTGTGAAGTTAGTTAAAACGTCTAACCTCTACGATCCTTCTTTCTCGCCAATCTTAAACACTCAAAACACCTAAAGTACTATTTCTTGATACTTAACCAATTTTTTTCCTTCTTTTTAACCTCTTAAACTCTTTGAAAAATCTACACCACCTAAAGTTCATGTTTTACAGTTTCTTTCTCTTATGTATCAAGTGTCATAATTTCTTATATACTTTCTAATATGAGAGATCTGAGAGCATGTTTCTTATGAATATAAGTAATCCTCAAATCTAGTGGCTTCAAATGTTATTTTGTAGTGACTTTGTGTGTGTTTGTTTTGTATGTTTACCTTCTAAATAAGTTCCATTTTCATCTTTTAAATTTGATTTTTTTTCTTCAAATAACAATTCTCCTATAGATAATAAATTTGGAATTAGGATTAGTGAAAAAATAATTATCAAAAGACAAAAAACTCAAAGGTGTGAAGTTGGAATGAAAAAGACAACAATTGGTATAGTTGATAAATGTGACATTGTCTTTAGTTTTTTTCATACTTAAGTTTGTATTTGTTCACATAAGCATATATTAACTTTTCTGATTATGAATTTAATGAAAAAAGTCTAAAGTTTTCTCGAATAAAATTTTAAATTTCAAACTTCAAAGATGAACAAAAACAATTAAAAGTTCATGGATAAGATTGAAACCAATCCCATAATTTGAAGGTAAAATTTTCTACGAGTTACGTTATCATTGTTACAACACTAACACGTATTCATTATCACTAATTATACTCAGTTTAGCATTGTGGTGTTAAATTACAAGTTCCTGACTTTTATATATTTTCTAAAAAGTACAAACATGGTTATTAATTCAAAAAGTGTATTGTAAGTCATTAACTTATAATCCTATACAATACGTGATAATACATGATAATTGAAACTTTTAATTTTGGCTTCAATAAAACTCTAGTCTATTTGATCGTTCTTAATTTTTTTTTTATAAAGGATACAATATGATGGGTCAGTAGGTGCACCCAAACTTCTCCACTACTTCAACATTCCCTTAGCACCCTCAGCATCCTCGATCGTTCTTAAAATTTTAAAATTTATTAAATGCAACATTAGACACTAGATATACTTCAATTGCATGTCTAATACATTCGATAATTTTTAAAAAATGTCAACCAAAATTAGAGGCTATTTTAAAGTGTGGTTGCTTGTTGATGGTCTTGAACTTCGTTCAATTATTAGATACAATATTGAAAATACCAACCTCTTCCTATTAAGTATGTCAGGTTAAGGAGGTATAAGAGAAGGTCACTGAACTTATAATTTAAGTTTGTTACTATTTCACATTTTGGTTAAATTATGTGGTTAGTCATAAGCAAAGTTTTCCAATAGGTTAATAATTTCAAAAGGAGATTAATAGAATTGTTTTTCTCATTAAATTTTAATAATGTTCAACAAATGAGTACACTTTTAATTATGCCCATTGTAAGTTTTTGCTCTACTCTATATATTAAATAGCAAAAGAAAACATCAGGTTTGTTAGGTTGTATGAATTTGGACCAAGAAGTTTCAATTTCATGCCATTGGACCCTAAACTTCTGAAATTTTACAAATTTTCACTTAGAATCAATTTGCACTAATTTGCCAACTAATTTTAACATAAAAATACAATCAAATTTTTAATAAGAAGTCTAATCGCCAAGAGTCCATGCTAACACTGAAATACCAAGCAAGTCCTAATGGAATGGTCAAATAATAAGCGTATTCATTGTTCAACTAACTAAAAAAAATTATGATAATAAAATACATGTTACTACATTTTATAAATTGCAAAAGTAACAAATTTAGAAGTGGATAGTCATCTAATAACTCTCTGATAACTCTTTTATAGTCCTCTAATAGCGAAATAATATATCTAATTACCATATTTGCAATATGAAAAAAGAAATGCTATTAACTGATTTTTTAAAATTCTTTTTTATCATTTGATACAATTTTTCATAAAATTTTACAAAAAAAAAGGTTAAAAATACACAAACTAACCATTGAAATAAGTAAAAGCGAGCATACCTCAGCTGAGTATAGTGGTGAATTGTCTATGAGATTAGTAGTTCGATTTTCTTTAAGCTCCTTTAAACAAAAATAGCATAAAAGAAAAGGTTTTTAATTTAGGAGACTCCATGGAATAAATGTAGATGTATGAGCCATAAAAAGTGCCAGAATAAGCACAATTCTCAAATATATTACAATGTATGGCTTTCACATACATAACGCAACAAACAAAACTGCATGTTTCAGTTTTCATTCATATACACTGCCGCATTGCTGAAACATGCACCAGCAGCGGCAACTACTAAATACAAGCAGAACTTCACAAACTTCTAAATCCGACTTTATCATTTACAAACATATTGCATACAATTTTCACACCAAATCTGACCATCCAACGTTGTCACAACTGAAAAATGGACCCGTCGAATGCTTTCATTTATCAGGTAAAACAATTGTGCTGGGGACACTACTGGATTTTCACGTCGTCCAGGCTCAAAATGAGAAGGGTTCTCAATTCTATTTGTACAAGCGTTCATCAGCTCGAAACTAGAAACTCAAGTCCTTTGGCTCGTAGTAGCTTCTGTTGACCCTCTCAAGCGCCTTAACTTGAGTTCGAGGTCGATGAGGAAGTAGCATTTGGTTTGCTCTCTAACATAGCGGACATTACCGTTCAATTTATTAAGAAGTCTGCGTGACAGGTTTAGGGCCAGGCCTTGTTCTGAAGTCCACTGTTGTCCTCCTCCAACCATATCTTGGATTAGTTCATGAGGCAAACCTTGACCTGGATGTGACATTCTACATACAAATAAAATAAAATAAAATGAATTCAAGTCCCAGTTCTTGTGCCTTTCAAGACTAGTAGCAAGATCACCAAGAAATATGGATTAAAGAAGTGATCACCACTAACAATTCCACCAGGACATGGCCAGGAAAAATCTCTGCATCACTCAGAATGGTGCTAGTTAGTTCAAAATTTATAATGATTTAGTCCCTAATCTTTAATATTATACAATTTGATAGATGCTATTAACTTTCGTAACAATTTAGTCTATACGGTAAAAATAATAGTCAAGTGTAAAAAAGGACGACACGTTGGTCGTATTCACATAGTTCACATCCATCCTCTTTTTATATCTGCAAGTGTCTGAGGTAGGTTACGCACATCTCAACTAATTTCACAGGACAATCCGTCTGACCCTACAACATTTGGGTGTCAAGAAAACTCGTAGAAAATTAATTACAAAGTACATGGCCACCATGGATTAAACCAACGATCTCTTAATTATTGAAACTATGTCATCCTTTTTAGTTTTTACCACTAGGCTAATCCATGATGGTTCATGTGACTGTCACACATTAGACTTACATTACACCTTAATTTATTAGACCAACCAGTTACAGAAAAAGAATTTAAGTTCATCAAGCAACCTTCACATCAATTGAATCAAAACCCCACGCAGTACATGATATGTTCATTCTCTTTCAACTTCCATAAAACATATATAAAGCAAGGCCATAGAAAGAAAATATGTATTGAAAGAGATAAAAAGAGAAATAACACCAAGTTACGTGGAAACCCTAGTATAGGAAAAAAACCACCGTCGAACTTATCTTATTAAAACTTTCATATGAAACAAAGGGATACAAGATAGGGAAGATTAATGAGCAACAAGAGCCTAAATAGAAAATGAAAGAATAATTAGGGTAGCATAATTTACAAAACTACCCTTGGACTTTCAACACACAACAAGCTCACAATTTCTAACACTTCTCCTCAAGTTGGGACGTAAAAGTCAATGAGACCTAGCTTGCTAGCAAAAGAATCAAAACTTTGTCTGAGAAGCCCCTTGGTGAGAATATTAGCAACTTGTTTGTAAACCCTGGACCCAAAGATCCCTAGGTCTTCTAAGGAAATCAAGAGGTGAATAGGGGTTGAGTTAGTTGGAGAAAAATGGTTTAAGATTGGTGTTCGCAAAAAAAATTGGAGAGAAATTTAACTAAGGTTTAATGGTTGTAAGTGTTATGATTGGTGTCATTGTTTTAGCATCATGGTTAAGGTGACATGGTAGCTTTGAGTAAGGAAAAGGCTATATGACCAAGCAAGGCATGCTAGGCGTTGTGATGAGTTGCTAGGTGACCAAAGCAGCATATTAGGCGAGATGAGGTTGTCATAGGCAGCACGAGGTGTCAAGGGAACCTTAATACGTTGAGGCACGCGTTGGGCATTGTGAGATGGTTTAGAGGCCAAGTAAACCCGATCTAGGCGGCCAACCTTGTTAAGAAAACCTCCAAAACATGTAATAGGTGGCCATTGATGTTCTAGGTGTTTTAGGCAAGAAGTGAGGAGTCCAATGGGAATGACATGCAAGGCACCTAGGATTTGCCAAGTAGGAGTATAAAGTGATTAACATGAGGTGGAAAGTGACAAGTAGGATATGTAAGAGCGAGCAGGAGGTGTCATTAAGGAAGCATGCAAGGACTTCTATATAAAGGGAACTTTGGGTGAAGGGTTTTCACAATTCACTCGTGTAATTTGGATAATTCCACTCGGAAAATCTATTAAATTGAGCCTAGTATCAAGGATAGGGCTGCCAAATAGAGAAGATGTGAGGAAGGAATGCGTTGAAGAGAAGAAAGCAACAAAGGTCATTTTCGAAGGAAATCTGGACAGTGCCGAGTGTTTTGAAGGTACAGAATCAATATTTGGAATCTGAAGCTGAAATTTTGAGGTATGCTAGTTAAGATATTTCTAAGCAAGTTTGTAGAAGAAAGCTTTTTTAATTTGAGTTATTAAGCTTCAAAGTCGAGTAAAAAATCTGGACGAAAATCCAATTTCTAAGTAAGATCCAAGGGTGGGTCAAGTGTTAAGAAGACAAGGTAAGCTGGACGTGCAAAATAGGCGAGAGAGGTTATGTGGGCCTTGAGGCATCCAAGAGGCATGCGCCTAGGTCATGCGAACTGCGATGCGCGCACAGACAAGGTCAATCATGCGCACACGACGCGCAACACACCTACCACGTGGTCGATTATGCACGCAGACAATCAAGCGTACCATGTGCAGCAGTGAGGCACGTGCAACGTGCTTGGGCTTTTGAGGTTAACACGCAGCCAACCCCTTGGACCTGGCGTGCATGCAGAGTGCCGCCTCGCAATAGCTTGTGAGTGACTTATGCATTTAAATTTAAATGGTTTCCGAAGTTTATTTCCAAGCTTGATTTATTAAGCATGACTTTAAAGCTATTTACAAACATGTTTTCAATTAGATTATTTTGAATATGTTTGAGCTAGTTAGAAATGATTTATGAGCATGCTTTGAGATTTCTGAAATAAAATTATTTACTTTTTTACAAAGATATTTGCAAAACATGAGTTTGATGAATAAGGTTTTTGGAAGAAAACCGTGTTCTTTCTATACACTGAGTTATCTATGGTCAATGTGCACAGAGTATCAAAGTTATGGGGCTTTGCTGACCACTTAGCCAGCTACCACCAAATTCAGGTAGGATCGTATCGATTTTACTCTGCTATCTTGACTGAGTTCAAGCATGATACTATCATGACAAAGTTTATCAGCCACGGTAGTATTGAGTTATCAAGCTAACATGACCGAGTTTCAGGGTACAAAATGAACAGAGAATCATTTTTATGAAACAAAGAATTATTTATAAAGAAAATGATTTACTAGAATTGAATTGACATGTTTTAGAAGCTTATATGATGGTTTGCATAGGTTGAAAAGCTAAACGTTGAGCCCAATTATTTCAGAAAAACATGTTTTAGAAAACTTCCACTCTTTGGACATTTTTAGCTGATTCTTTCAAAATATTCTCACTTTCCAGATAATGATCATATTTTTCTGAGCCGAGTTTATTGTTGTCATGTCGACTAATCTGATAGGAGAGTTTCTAAAGTGATCATGTTTAAAGGAGTGTTTCAGAACATAGTCAGTTGTGTTGTGGGAACAAAGAACTTATTTGTATGGAAAGCCTGGTATTGTCAGAATCTTAGTAAGTACATTCTAAAAGTTTGTGAGTAAAATGGCACTTGAACTTCCTTTCTCTAAAAATTGAGTTATATGCTTCTGCTAAGTTTCAAGTAAAGGTCTAGAGGTTAGAGTCAACCGATGTTGTTGAGACAAAGACGATATCAATTGACTTCACATTGTCTCTTAGGTCTAGAGTAGGTGGTCCGATAGAGGGTGTGACATTGTTGACTTAAAGGAATGCAATGAATACACATGCTACCATTGTCCAGTCTTGCTTTAATAAAGTGCTATTAATCTCCACATGTTTGGTTCTATCATGTTGAATCAGATTACTAGCGAGGTTAATAGCAACCTTATTATCGCAGAAAAATTTCATAGGAACCTCATAGTCTTGATGAAGATCAAATAAAACCTTATGTAGCCAAATCTCCTTCATATCCCTAGACTCAGTCCTGTACTTCTGTCCATAACCCCCTTTCAAGGGAGCTTCCGTTTTTCTAGGTTACGCAGAGCTTTTTCCTTCGGTTTTCTGTATAGATTGCGAGAATGTTCTATAACCAGAGGAGACACTTCTTTGATTTCCCATGCCTTCTATGTTGCCTTCACCCTTCAGATTTTCAGTGGAGCGGAGTAGCCTAGCGGTTAAAGCACTTTCTCCTGTATTATATCCCGTAGCATTCTTTCAGATCCGAGATCGAGCCAACTATCACAACTTATTCTACCCATCCTGTATATTGTCCTTTTTGTTCTATCTTGGAATATCAATTTTTTAGTAGACGAGATTTTCTTACTCTTCCAAGTTACGAGATTGCCCCACACAAAAGTGCAGTACTCAAAGGTGGATTTTTTTTGTCAAACAACAGACCTTGCCAAGTTAGAATTAGTATAGGCCTCAATACACTTTCTGTCAGTCATCCCGAATATCAACCCTTTACCAGAGTCGTTTTCAAGTACCATAGAATACTGTTAATTGCCTCCATGTGTTCCTCGTAAAGAGCCGCATGAACTGATTAACGGTACTTACAACATAGAAGATATCTAGTCTATTGTGAGATAAGTAGATCAACTTTCCCACTAGGCGTTGATATTTTTCTTTATCAACTGGAACTTTATCAATAGAATTTCCCAATTTAGCATTGAACTCGATAGGCTTATCAGCAGGTTTGCATCCCTTATACTTGTTTCTGTTAACAAATCAAGAGTGTATTTTCTTTGAGATACAAAGATATCTTCTTTTGACATGGCTACCTCCATCCCAAGGAAGTACTTTAGATTCTCCAAATCTTTAATTCAAATTCATCCCCCATCTTTTTCAGTTGGACGATTTCAATGGTGTCATCTCCAGATAACACAATATCATCAATGTAGACGATCAACATAGCAATCTTCCTAACCTTGGAGACTTTCGTAAACAGAGTGTGATCAGAGTGCCCTAACTATACCCTTTGGACTTGACAAATGTGGTAAACATGTCAAATCATGCTCTCAATGATTGTTTCAACCCATACAAGAATTTTTTAAGCTTGCAAACTCAATGATTAAACTGGGCTTCAAAGCCTGTTGGGGAACTCATATAGACTTCCTCTTCCAAATCTCAATTCAAGAATGCGTTCTTAACATCTAGTTGATATAGAGGCCAATCTTTGTTTACAGCAACAGACAGAAGGACCCTTTAACTTTGCAATAGGAGAAAAACTCTTAGAGTAGTCAATCCCAAGTTTGAGTAAATCCTTTTGCAACTAACCTGACCTTGTGTCTGTCTAGAATTCCATCTACTTTGTACTTGAGGGTGAACACCCACTTACATCCCATGGTTTATGCTCCTTAGAGAGAACACAGAGCTCCTAAGTTTTGTTCTTTTAAAGGGCTCTCATCTTTTCCATGACAACAGTTTTCCACTCAAGACATTTTAAGGCCAGACTGATTGTAAAGGCTCTAAATTGGGTGATAGGTTCTTGTAAGAAACATAGTTACATATGGAGCGCTTCGTGCAAGACCAAATAATCAAGGTAACATAATTTACAAAACTACCGTTGGGCTTTCAACCCACAACAAGCCCACAAAATCTAACAAAATCCAATAAAACCAAGGAAGAAGTTCGATACACAAGCAAAATAGAAGAGTTACTAAAGTACCTGATCTGCAAGTGAATGTGCTCATTTCCATCTTGTATAAGCTTCAAACCAGAAGAAATTTTGATTTCAACCCAACCATCCAGAACAGGCGCATACTGCACTATGTTAAGTAAGAAATCTGATAAAACCATCTGAAGCTTAATTTGGTCGCCACAAAGAGTTAACGTTTTGATTTCTTCTGGAATTTCATGAAAAAGTTGAATGTTCCTCTCTCTGACAACAATCATGATTTGACAGATAATGGCATCCAAAACACTCCCAAGGAGAAAGTCTTGTCTGTTGATCTCTACTTGGCTGTTGAACCAGAGGGAAAATCAGTAAAGCGTGGAACAGAGTTAAGCAGACTACAGAGATATAAAAACATAACAAGATCATTGATAATTCATGTTCGATCGAGGCTAAGATAACTGTGCACTTTGTGGAACAGCAACTGTGAGTTATCTGCTAAAGAAGTATATTCTTCAGGTATAGAGGAAAACCTTCTCCCACAGGTGAGGCATAATTGTGTTGTGCCCCATGCAATATAGATTCAATGTCTATTTGGAATGACTTTCTAAATAGTAAATATCAAAAAGTTTTAAGTTTAAATAAACAATAAACATTAAGAAAATCATTTCAAACAGGCCCTTATCATGGTTGAATAAACTCTACATGTTTCTGAAGTCTTTTTCTTAGAAAACAAAACTGATTCTACACCAGGCTACAAGACATGAGCGGAAAATATTAATCTAATCCTCAGCTGCAACGAAGAAATTTGCACATTGCTCTGCGTAGGAACAGCCAGCAATATAGAACACAGGTGTCTGCCTATTTCCTTATTTTTCTTGAAGAAGATTACAACCATTGGACAATAATTTGGATAAGAACCATTGGACAATAATTTGGTTAAGAACCATTGGACAATAATAAACTTTTGTAGATAAATAATCATATTTGGTAAAGCTAACTACTACACGTTCTATTTCCTAAAAATGGGGTTCAAGTTGGTTATACCGATTCATTCATCCCCTAATTTATCACTAAGGGGTGTTTGGCACCCAACTTGGGTTGAGTTGGGTGGGTAAGAGAACCTCCAATTCCTCACTCCTATAATAAATACTTCTCAATTATTCACATTTCTCACCTCGTTGTTCATGTAAACTCTCCAAATTACTCACTCCAATAATAATTACCAACTTAACTCAATTCAACTTCAAAAGAAAAAAAAATCATAACAACCACTCCCTAAGCTCTCATGTTTTGACCTCTCTTCTCCAATTATCCTTTGACACCAACTTTGGTGGATGCTTCATTTTTAATCCAGGTGCATTGTATTGAATAAAGAAATTATTAAGAATCTTGCATATTCAGAAGTCTGTGGCAGCATTGATGAACCAAAACGAAGCATCATCATCAGTAGAAGAGAAAAAAGATAAGTATTTGAACATACAGTAGATGCTTTCCAAGATGATACTTACCCCCCTTCTAAACTTCTGAAGTCCATATCCTCTATGATTGTCATGATTTGTCTCTCGCATGCATCACTAGTATCAAGGAAAAGTTTCTGGTTTTCGGTAATACCAGAGTTTACAAGGAGTTCATGCATAAATCTGAGGCCATTTAAAGGATTTTTCACCTCATGCTTTAAGAAGCTCAACTCCTTATGCTGCAGAATGGCCTCTCTATCACCCGTCCCAAGTCCTTCCAAGACCCCATGTAAGTTGGGCTGAACAATTTGCAGGAAGCAGATACAACCAATGGCATTTCCTTCGGCATCAGTTCTCTTGTTCGATGTTAACAGCACATCTACATAATTCCCATCCTTATTGAAAAATCCTAATGGAAACTTTTCGGTTACTTGACCACTAATGCCTTGATATAATAGAATCATGAACCTAGTGAGGGTATCTAGACCTTTCAATCTACAGAAATTCCCAAAGATCTCCCCAGCTAGCATTTTTCCTACAACTTCATTTTTCCTCCAACCAGTAAGCTTTTCCATGGCTGCAGTCCATTCACAGCAGTAACCATTCTCATCTGAAACAAACATTGGAGGAATCAATGGGCTCAGACTTTCAATAATAGTCTTATAATCTCCCTGCAGACGGATAAATTTATCCATCACACCTTTCTCAGATGTAAGATCTTGCCCAACAAAGCAAACTCCAACAACTTTGTTTGTGTAATCTCTACTTGTGCAAGCGTTAACTACAATATACACGTTAGGGTGTTCTTTATCAGTTCGAAAACTTCTCAGTTTTAACTCCACATTTTTGTCTTCCTTACCTGAAAAATATAAGGACAACCATTTAACGAGTGAGGGGCGGGCGAAAGAAAAAGTAGTGGTTATGCTATAGGACATATTGAGGAAATTAATAGTTAGCTGCATAAACTATAAGGCGTACTATCCCCTATGAAGCAAATTGGTAGAAGCCATGATTGACAGCGTTTTCTATCATGCTAAAAGTCTTATATTCAATTTTCTATCACCGAGCCTCTTGAATTTATATTAGCAACTAATATTAAAAGCACGTGATATTAACACTTACCTTGCAGAGCACAGGAAAGTAAATCTTCGGCAGTTCCACGTGAATCTTCATGAACAATCTCATTAACCAGAGATTTCCCCAGAGCTTCTCCAGTATGTAATCCCACAAGTTCAGAAATTTTAGCATTCCATCCATTGATCAAACCAGTTGAGTCAACACCAAAAATTGGAACCGTTGCTGTTTCAATCAACCTAACCATTTCACAAGCTACTGAACTGAGTTCATTGATATCCTGCATCTCAGCATCACTCAACTGGGGAGAATTTTCTGCCTTTGAATTACTGTCCCCAGAGTTCGGAAAAGACTCCCTCATTATTAGCTGCAATGAGTGAATGGCATTTATTTCCTGAACTTCCCAAGACAAACTTCTACTCTTTGCAACTTCAAGAAATGCTTTAAATGATGATCTTGGATGCATTCTTCCACTATCGTCCTTATCGTCTGGATGATGCTTGGCTCCTCCCCATTGAATTTCCTTTGCAACATGGGACCTGAACCAGAATAAGAAATCCTTTGAAGTGATTCTTGCAGTTGCCATACCGCACACTGCATCACCTAGTGAAGCAGCTTCAGGATAGCCAGCATCAGCCAAACTATCCGTGCTCAGCCCTGTAGAATCCCCATGATTATTGAGTATCCACTCTGCAAGATCTTTTACTTGTGCTTCAGTTGGAGTTATACCTAATAAATAGCATGCCCCCTTATAGTACAATGCAGCACCATCACACTTCACGAGATCCATTATACTAGGAGACCGAGTCAGCAATGCACATGGAGAGCCTCGGAGAAGCATGTCACAAAGTAAAGTTTGTGTCTTGAGGATCTTTTTCTCTGTTAATTGTGATGCCAATTGAAGTTCCATGTAAAGCTGCAGCCCGAACGCCTGCATGAGAAACTCGCAGGCATAACGAAGTGGGAAAGGGACATATCGAGGAGAAGTATGGTGACACACTACCAGACCCCATAGCCTTGTTGGTGAGTCATCACTGTTCATAACTATTGCCATTGCTAATGAAGATAAGGTACTCATATTTGCCATGTATTGCAAATGACAACTATGTGGTGCTCTTATTGTTGAATTTACCAAACAAAGAGGCTGCTTTAGATCATCACTTTGAATGACTGGCACCGGCTTCGCATTGCAATCACAAATCATCCTAATGCGGTTCTGCTTGAACAAAAAACGAGCTGCTTGAGGTATATCAATGGCAGGATAATGCAAACCAAGGTATGGCTCTAAGTCAGACCTTCTGATTTCTGACACTACTTCACCATGTTCGTCATCATGGAACTTATACACCATCACTCTATCATACCCGGTAAGTTTTTGAATATCTTCGACAACCGTATCACATAGAATACCGATATCACCACTAGGTAGAGCCTGCAACCTGGAAATCGCTCTAACCGCAAGTTTCTGTGACTGTACAGCACCAGCAAGCGACAATGCAGGATCAACAGACCGTGCAGGCTCCAAATCAATGACAATCCCCACATCAATTCTATGCAATATAGCATAAAACGGCTTCTGGGTAGTCCTAGAATAAACCCAAACAGGGTTCAACAGCGAAATCTCCCTGGAAGAAGCCGCTTTGGCCAAAGAAGCCCCAGAGGAAGGCGTAAATAGAGCTCTCATATCAACCCCAATCAGACCCTTCTTCCCCTGTGCCGACCCAAATTGATCATCATTAAGGCCCAGTAATTCAAAACAATTCTCACTAAAACTAATAATCTTAAAACTAGATTCTTCAATAGCAAGCAAACAACCAAATGGTTGAACCAAACCACCTCTCTGAATCTTAGACAAATAGGCAGTAATTTGTTCTTCAGGAACAGAGACAGGAGCTTCAAGAACTGATCTTGAATAGTTGAAAGACTCACCAGAAGCATCGGAAAGCTCAAACTTGTTCAAAAGGCCAGCATCAGCATTGTATTGAACAAGTGCAGCAAGTCTGTTGTCGGTACTAGTGGTAGTAGGAGGAGGAGGAGCCCTAGTATTGCTGTCGGCAGAAGAAGAAAAGGCCGCCATTCCTCTATCGGAACTCCGATTCAGTTTGTCCATGAATGAATTAAAGGAGAAGGATTGAATTGAATTGAAGAGTTGTTGTTGAGAGAGAATGGTGATTGAATTGTTGGTGGAAACAAATTCCGTACGTTTCTTTCGAAAAAAGGAGAGCTCTTCCTTCGAATTTGGATTTTATCTTCCCAAGAAGAGAGTCGTCGTCATCAGTTGTTGTCGCCGATTCACAATCCATGTTTGTGTTTAGTTTCGCTTGGAATTTACTTGCTTTTGTTTTTGGATTAGCATATTTCACCCGTCCCTCTCTTCCTCTGTTTCTTCCCCCCTTTCTCCCTTTTCTTTTATTCACTGTTTCTTTTCTTTTTTTTACTTTATCGTGGAGATGGATTTTATTTTATTTTATTTTTAATTAAAAATAAATAAATAGATAAATTCTCATTCATATTAAAATTTTATTTTAAATGATAAAAATATTTAGGATGCGTTTAAGGTAGAGACGGAAGGAATTAGGAAAAAGGTTATGATTCAAATCGTGTTTGGGCCGAGGGTGCGCATTTTTTAGGATTAGAGTTAAATAACTCTACAAACTTCCCTACTTCATTTTATCATAATACTACATTCATAGCACTTTTCCCGTACACATAATATAATAACATTACAATTATAACTATTTATTTGCATATTATCATATTACTGCAACAATAATCCTTACCCCAAACATATATTATAATAACACTATCATTCATATTCCTTCTCCTAAACATATATTACCATAACACTACCAATAATAACCTTAACCTCAAACACATATTATCACAACACTGTGACTATTATAATCTATCATAATCCTTTTTTCCATAACTCTTTTCCTTTCCAAACGCACCGTTAGTATAAAATTCATAATTATTTTGATTCAACTTTTATAACTAAATTAAATTATATTTGGATAATTTTAAAAAAATGTCAACATATTTAGTCTAATAGTCCAGTTTATAAAACTAACACTTAAAAGTATAGGCATTTGAAAACTATGTATGAATAATTTTTTTTAAAAAAAGAGTGTAAATTGATGCATAGTGAAATTTAAGGTTTCCTTGAATTGATTTTTAAAAAGTTATTTTTCAATCAATTCCTTTTTGTTTGAACTTTTTTTTTATTATAATATATATTTAAATTTTAAAGATAAAAATTATTTAGCATTGTTATAAGTTGATAAGTGCAAAGACGCACAATCTAAAATTAAAACTCCAACCGACTTACAAATTACAAAAAAATAAATAAATAAATAAATAAATAAAAATAAATGAAGATGACAAACTTTTATTTTCTTGGTTTTTTTCTCAAAATAGTCAAACAATTAGTTTTGATATTATTTAAAAGGTTAACAATAGACCAAAAAAATTTAAATTCTTATTGAGATTGTGTATTTCAAAATAATATATAACAAAATTTTATTATTATTATTATAAATGACAAAACTATACAAAATATTCAAATTGATTATATTTTATAAATTAATTAATTACGTTTAAAAACAACAAAAATAAATATATGTTGAGGGTTGGAATAGCTACATCTGGCATTTAAGAAATTGGTCCAAATATAATATAAAGAAATGGAAAAGTGCGAAGAAAATTAAAAAAATAAATAAAAGAAAACCATGGTCCACTTTCCAAAAATAAAAATCAATCTTGTTGTGTACTATATAAAGTTCATGTGGTTGAGATTTTGATATACATCTTTTTATTTTAAAAAAAAAATTTTATTATATAATTGTGGCTAAAATATTATTATAATAAGTTGATCAAAGTGTCACATCCATGTAAGGTCATTTTGATCAAACAAACATAAATTATAAAAGTCATAAATAGCAACAAAAAAAAAAAAACAAAAAACAAAAATTCCCTTCAAAATGTATAATATCATTGTAAAAAAGAGTTACTTTTTTAATTTCAATTTATTTTATCAATTACATTTGTTAAATATATGCATTTCAAATAAATTATAGAAATTAGTTCGGTAAAATTATTTTATATATATATATATATATATATATATATATATATATACACATTCAAATGAATAAAAATTATTATGACTATCTAAAAAAATGGTAATATTAAAAAATTACTCCATAAATTTTATGAATCTTCTAATATTTATTTGAATATTCAATTTTACATTTAATACTACCAAAATTTAAAAAATGTGTATCAATTCTTAAACTTTAATTTTGTGTATAATATGTTCTTTTTTAAATATATAAATATATATATATAGGAATTTGCAGTAGAATACAAAAAAGAAAAAAAGAAAAAAGAATGAATAATAAATAATGAAAGAGAATCACGTGGCATAGGACCGCAGTGGATGCAAAGTGCAAACCCCACATTTTTGAGTCCATCAAAAGTGCTCCTACTTCCTAGGATTACTTTTCTTCTCTTTCTTTTTTTTTTAATATATCTTTTTTCTCGCCTTTTTTTAGCATTCCTTTATTTGAGTTTACTTAATCAACTATGTGGTTTCTTTATCTATCAATGTCTAATATATTTTTAAATTAATAACTTTCATAAATATAGCAAATATTTACTGCCAAAAAAGACTATAGAATTTATCATTTTTTAAAAAAATTATAGGTTTTGCATTCCTTATTATCCTATTTTTTCTCATCTCTTTTGCAATTTTTTTTCATCTTCAGCCATATTTTTTCTTTTCATCGTTTTTTTTTATTTTTTATTTTTAATATCTTTATTTGCCAATTCTTTTCATATTATTTCTTTTGCAATTTTCTTTTTCTCTTCTTTTGTAATTTTTTCTTTTTATTTTCATCGTCTTTCTCTTTCATCACTATTTCTTTTTATATATTTTTTTAAAATTATTACTTGGTTCAAGACCCTGTTCCAAATATAAACAATCATGTATAAAAAAAATCTTTAAAAAAATATCATTGAGATTTGTTATCCTAGTTTAAGCATAAAACCTAGATTAAATTTAATGACGATCATGTGCCTTTCCCATTGGATGCGAATTAATCATGGGACATTTTTGAAATTTCTCATTGTGGGCAAGTGAGTTTTTTTTCGTTTTCGAAATTGTCTGGATGGGATTTTCCGAGAAATTTAATTTGTGGAGTTGAACTTGTGTTAGTGTTGTAGTTTTGTGGATTTTTGGTGGGATGTGTTTTGTTTCAATTTCTAGAATTTGATCATCTGATTCTCTCCCGGTTAAATGTCTACGCTTGATTTGGAGGAAGCAGAGCACATGATGTTCTTGAAGCGAATACAATTTTAATTCTCTTATCTTATCATAACTGGATTGACATAAAAGAGTTCGACTGTTTAGTAAATATTAGATAATATGATGTTTTATTTCAAAATCAATTGACAAAAGGAGAAAAGTAATTCATTATCTCAATGTCCTTAAGTTTTTTTATATGAAATCACCAACACTCTCCCAAAATAATATCTCTTTGGGTTCAACATTTATGGATGGATCCTAATTTTTCATATTTTGTTTGAGTTTAATGAACTCTGATTATGATGACTTAGAGTCTCAAAATCAATTAGTAATGAGATAAGTAACACTACAAGAAAATGAAAATTATAGAATATGAAAAGACGTCGAAAAAGGATTTCCCAACACAATTTGCATTGGAAAAAATAAGTCGGGAGATCCTTGACATCTCCCGACACTTTATTTAAGCATCTGAAGATGTCAAGGATCTCCTGACGCTACATTTTGTGCTTTGGAAGATTCTCTATTTTAAAAAAAATTACTGCAATCCAAAAGAAACCTAGAATGGAAAACGAATGGAAAATTAGAAGAAAACGAATGGAAAAATAGCAAAATTAGAAGAATCCTAGAAGAGATCTGATATGAATTCAACCATTGAACCTTTGCATGTATCCGAAGGGCCAATTACTAGAAGCAAGGAAAAGAAGATTCAAGAGATGTTTACACTACACCTTCAAAAACTAGCAACTTCACATGAAGCGACAAATAATTTTGAGACAAAAATTATTTACAATGTTAGTTCAATCAGTCAAGATGAGAATTGATCAAAGATGACATGGAAATAGTTCTAGAAGAGTTATTTAAGGCATTGTGAAGACTTTCTACACTTCTTTATTTTATTTGGCCTTTAATTAATTAATATGCAATCTAATTTTAAGTTCCAAGTTTTGTTTTCTTCCAAATGCATCTAAGTGTATTTTAATAGTTATTCGGCTTCCACCACATGCATGTATTTTCTTTAAATAGCATTTAAGTGTGACTATTGGACTTCCACCCAATGCATAACCATTTAGCCTATAAATGACTTGTAATGCTCTTGGAAAAGTAGAATATCAATATTAAAAAGCTTGCTTATTCAACCCATTTTGGGGTTCAAATCTTGCTTTTAGATTTGATGTTAAAAATCAATTCATTGGATTAGTCTTGATCAAACTATTCTTGGAGTGAGTTGTCTTAGGATCTAAGAGTGACCATCGTAAATTCTAGGTTTGATCTAAGTAACCTTTTTCGTGAGTGTTTGCAAGGATCTTAGAAGGACCTCTAGTTTTGCATCTAACAAATGTAGTGGATGCTCATCAAGATCTAATCGGATCTTAACATAAGACTAACACACATATTTAATATTTTTTCTCAACCTCAATCCAAAATAAATAAAAAAATAAAAACGAAGACTTATTGGCGAGGGGCAGACGACAACAACAGTGGAAGGGCAACGACAGATGACGACGACAACAACAAGAAGAAAAACACACAAGAGAAGGTATTGACAATCACAAAAACATACCTATGAAGTATTTTTATTTTCTCAAGCTCAAACCAAACACAAAGAAAAAGAAAAAAAAAAGACAAACACTTATCGGCGAGGAGCGGACGATGGCTCACAAGCATCGATAGCGACGATCGACCTTCTTCTTCCTCTCTCGTCCTTCAAACCCTTCATTCGCCTATCTCATTTTTTATCTTCCTTTCCCTCCTTTTCGACTAAGACATATCTGAAAATGGTATTTGAAGGAAAACACCTGATGCATGACTAAATACGTTAAGAATGTGTCAGGCATTCCCAAAGTCATTACGCACAACATCAGGAGAAGTTAAATATATTAAAAAAATTATAAACTTCTCTTGACGCCATCTATAACGGTGTCAGGAGAAGTTAAATATATTTGAAAATTACAAACTTTTTCTAACGCCATGCATAACAACATCAGGAGAAGTTGAACATATTAAAAAAATTAAAAACTTCTCCCGACGTCGTTATACATGGTGTCAGAAGAAGTTTTTTTTTTATTATTATTAAATTACCTTATATCAACGTTGTCTTATGTCACGTCGGAATTGTCAACCTTTGTCAACTGAGCTTCTATGGAGTCGAGAGAAACTTTTTCTTTCGACGTCACTTATCCCGTAGTTCGTGTTGTACGTCGAAAAATAAATATTTTCTTGTAGTGTAACTCATCTTCTTTAGAAATGTTTTGTGAGATCCCAATTGAGATTTATGTTCTAAAACTCATAGTTTGTAGTTTAAAATCATATTATATTCAATAAAGTTGTTGTTGAGGAATTATTAGTGAAATTAAATGCTATAATCTTGAATCCAATAAACTAAAATTCCAAGACTATCTTGAGTAAACTTGAACTTTATGTAGTGACAAAACCGTGAATTAAGTTCGAGCATATAACTTAAACGGTCTATAGTATATGAATAAGGTTGAACACCCTATTCTAGGGACATTATGAATGCGACTCACTTTGTAGTTAGTACAAATGATGTGATTCTCAATCGTTCATATGGAGACATGAATGTGAGAGCATCATATTGTTCACACATGATTATCCTTAAATCTACATAGGTGAGGGCAATTCAGCACTGACCTAATAAGCCTCACATTTCAGGATAAGACTAGATGGATAACTGAGGATATATGGTGCAAGATGAAATTCACTCCTATCCATTATAGGATTAGTAGATAGGTTGTTCCCTTAAAAACTAAATCCAGATCATGAACAAGGGGTCTCACCTTCTCATTAGCTTAAGAAGGATTAGATTTATAGGTTGGACCTTAAACCAATTGTTCAATAGTGACTCAATGAGACTTAAAGAGAAAGATGTAATCTTGAAAGTAAACGATCTTTTAACTCAATCGAGCTTACGAGCAACTTGTGAATGATTAGCTTACTAATCATGGTTATATCATATGAACAAAAATATACTTATAGTGAGGTGAGTGCAACTATAAACTTTAATGGGATGACCCGTTAGTTAATGAATGTTGATTAAGTGGGCTAAATGGGTTTAGCCAATTAATCTTAGATCATTGGAGCCTATGATCTATAGGTCCATTAGGTTTTTCTGTTAGCTCATATAAAATTAACTTAGAACATTATGTTGGATTAGTTCGAATTAGGTAAGGAGAGAGAAACCAACAAGTATATATAATAGTTGGTTATTAGTTTAGAGATAGTACTTTACATTTAAATATGATTTAAATACAAAAAAATATGAATGTGAATTCGTATTTGAAAGCTTGAAAATAATGGAAATGATCAAAGTTGTAAAAAGTAAAAAAGACAACTTTTGACTTTAAAAAGTCAAACTTTGACTGACAATATATTCAAATATGATTTGAATTTTTTTAAAAAAACAAATGCAAATTCATGCTTGAGAGGTCAGAATTAGTCAAGATGGACAAACTGGTAAAAAGTCAAAACGTAGAACTTGACTTGAGTGGTGAAATAACCATTTTGCCATTTGACTAAAATTAGTGAAAAAATTCAATATTTTGTTGGATAACCCTAATAACTCTTAGTGGACTATGTGGAGGTTTATGTTGATGACACCAAGTCCAATAAGAAAAAGTATATAGGTGCATAATTCCACTAAGGGCTCTCAAGAAGAATAGCAAATTATTAGTTTTACTTTAGAAAAATAGCAAAAATAATTTTAAATTGTTAGAATAGCAAAACATAAAAATTAAAAAAATAAATAAATAAACTAATCTCTTAAATGCCCCTACCCAATCTGAAAAATACAATTGTTTACCTAAATCTTAAATACACTGTAATTACAATAACATATGCTACAAACAAATTTTCTCCAAAAAACATAAAGATTAGAAAATTTGTTATATCGCCTGCAAAAATTAAAGAAAGTTCTAAAATCCATATGTTCATCTTTTTACCAGTTTTCTCCTAAATCACATTTGTGCAACACCGAAAATGACAATGCACAAATCGAGCCAAAAGTCGGTGTGTAAAAAAGAACTAAGTGTGGCTCGACGACTCAAGTCTAGCTTGGACGGAGGCAAAGCGGCTCAGATTTGGGCGTGCAAAATGGATGGGCTCGGGTGGAGAACAAAACAGAGAAGCTACAAGATCGAACTGAGCTAGAGACGACTTGATGGTCATACTCTTATACCTTATCTCTTTGGCTTAACTCTACTTCTCATCCTCACCTCATTGATTTTATTTGCTTGTTCCCTACCGAAAACGCCCTACTTCCTCTTCCTCTTTTCTCTACGAAGAACATCCGAAAATCATGAATATCGATACGCCTTTCGCAACAATCGTCACCGTCGTCATCATCGCTAGAAATCACATGCCCACTTTCTTCGCTACCGCTACTAATACACCACCAACTTAATTATTCTCATTCTTCTAATTTCTCTCCATCGAAAATCCATCTTCTTCATTTTTGCTTCCTTCTAATTTTATTATTGTCGGAACTTGTAAATCCATGGAAATCGAGTAAAAAAATATTAGATATTAACTCTAGATTTCATCATAAAATCAAGTCTCTCTTTATCTCAATTTAGCTTTTTTTACTATATCATTAATTACTCCATATAATCATATTAAATTAGATAATAAGAAATTCTATCACAAAACTATATATTAATAAATATTTGATATTATGTATTATTTAATAAATTTTTCATAAATAGTTTGAAATATAAACACTGTCAAACGGTTGAATTTATCTTTGTCATTATTTTAGATTATGATCTAAAATTTGAATCCAAATCGTTATTAAAAATGTCAATTATGAATTATACAAATAAATTGTTAATTAGTTTATTTCAATAGCAATAATCCAAAAATCTAGTAGAAATTATAACCATATTATTAGAAGATGTTGGTGCAATCTTCCCAACATGAAAATAGCATATTTAGTTAAGATTTAGCAAAGTTGAATATTGTTTCTAAATTCTTTATTCATGAATATGTGACATTTTGTATCATTTTTTTTTTAAACTTCATGTGAATCTTTACCCTTACTAATATGATAATTATGTTAAGAAAAACACATAAGTTTTGAAGCGTCACAGTGTGTCCGATATTCTTGTAAATCTAAATTAAAATACATTGTATTTGTATAATTAGATTTATATTGGAGTTCGTTGCACATTCCAACTTATTCATATAACGAGGATTGTATTTAACTGTGTTAAATTTCAACAAATCTTATACATCTGTTTCATGATGTGAATCTTGAGATTTGAGTTCACTATTCAAATACGATGCATTTCCTGCATAATGATGTTTATGAATGATAAAAAATTTCTTAAAATGATTATATGGACGTTAAATGCATCGTAATTATAAGGAGAAATAAAATCATTTTATGGAATGGTCGTTAAATGAACCATTTTATGGAAGTTTTAATTTCAATTTATTATTATGTTAAATGAACAATTTTATGAAAAAGATCGTTAAATGCATAATTATAGGAGAAATAACAAATTTAATATGAAGTTGTTATATCAAAGGCACGATTTTATGGGAATACCATTCTAAATTCAAATTTTGGATATCTTTCGACTAAAAATTCAAATTCAAACAATAAATAAATATTTATAAACATTAAATTATAAATATGAAAAATGTGTATTATGTATGATATAATATAATGCTACTAAATATTAACCAAACCATATGAAACGTACGATGGAGAAATTATATTATCAATCATTTTATTGACAAAAAAAAGAGAAAGAATTAAATAGATACTAGTATATATATTATGAATTATATAAATAAATTGTTAATTAGTTGATTCAATTAGATTCATCCTGAAAATAAATATTTATTTAATATTTTGATAAAATTGATCATTTTCAAATACAGTGTATCTGTGATTCTAAATTATATTATATTATTTTTATCTATACAGATACAGTGCGATAAAAGATTTTTTTTATAGAGGTAAAATCGGCTAAAAAAAAAAAAAATGACTACATCAAACGGTTTTGCTATAAATCAATTTTTTTTAAAAAAATTGCTATTTTTAATTTGTTATCAATTATTTTGTTATTTTCACAGTTTTCTCTTCCATTAATTCATTGGTGAGCTGAGTGAAAGTTCGTGATGACATAAAACCCACTAAGAATCAATGGAAGGTAAGATGTTGAGCTTTGGTAATCTAATTATATGCAATTTTGCATGTAATTAGGTTATTTAAATGATATATTTTCAAACGTGCAAATTTTTTTTTGACAACTTAGTTATTTTTCCTTGAAATTAATTTCACCCAAGTTTTTTCTCTCAACTATCAACCCTAAGTCCAACCTCCAATTTCCATATTTCTCTCTCAAATTCGCATGTGAAGACTACAAGCGATCAATAGCTTCAAAGGTATGGATTTCATTAACTCTAATTTCGTTTTAATTAGAATAGTATTACACGTTGATTTCTAATAGAATTAGATGCAATTAGAGTAAAATTGATTCAATTTTCGTTGTGCATGTCTACCGTATCCTTCGATCTCTCATTTTTTTTAATCCAAAATTCGCAAAACAGGTGACATATTATTTATTTCTTATTGGTGTTGTCTAGAATGTAGCAGTACTACCTCATGTTTGGAAATGCCTCTATTATGTCAAACCTACTTCTTGCTTATATTTAAAAAATTTGAGTTAATTGGATTAATGGGACAATTTTTATTTAAAAAAAATCTTAGCAATTCCGTTCATTTCTTCAACCCTCGTTTTGATGTTTTTATTATTTATTTTTATTTTGTATTTTAATCGAATGGAAACTAAAACTTTAAAATCAAATTTGGATTTAATATTTTTTAAAAAATATTTTAAAATTGTTTTTAGTGTAATTTTTCTTCTTCTGTTTTTCCATTTTTCTTCTGTTTTTCTATCTTGGAATTTGAATTAGTCATATTCTTTCCCCATTTGACAAATTTTCAAAATAATTTTTTACTAAGACATTTCATGTTATATTTAATATTTTGAGTTTATTTATTTTATATTAGTTTGATTAATTAGTTTTTTTATGATCTAATAGTCAAAATCGCTAATCAATTATAATTAATTCAAATATTGTACATAATGGATAATGGTAGAAGCTTGTACAATATATCAGACACAAACAATTTCCAATATTTGAATTATAAGTGATTACCCATTTGAAAGTCTAATAGTATCTAATAGATTCTAAAATAATGCTAAATTAACTAATCACCCTAACATAAAATAAACAAATCCAAAATAATGAATTTAACCTGAAACATTTAAAAAAAAAAGGAAGAAAGAAAACAAATTTGGAAATTTATCAAATTGACTTGTAAATTTATAATTTTTTTAAAAAAATTAATTTTCACACCTAAAAGTTAGAAGCACTAAGAAAAAATGAAAAATGAAAAAATAATTGGATTTGACAAACGTTTTGAGTTGAAAAATACAGGCTGAAATTCTTTAAAAATTGCACTAAAAGCAATTAAAAAATGCTTTTGAAAAAAACATTAAATCCAAATTTAATTTTAAAGTTGCAATGTAAATAAATATGAGTTAAATACATAAAGAACAAAAGCTAAGATAACATTAAAAAGTTTTTTTTAAGAAATAGTACGAGTGCATCTCTTTAAGAGACTTACCAAAATAAAAACAAAAAAACCAACCATTTTTTTAATCTAATTTATCTTAAAAGCACTTCCATTTTTTTTTCTTTACTTTTAAATGCATTATTAATCAAATTGACCAAAATAAAAAATAAAAAGCCTTTAGTCACATACACCAAAAAAGGAGGGGAAAAGAAAGGAAAACAAACAATTTGATGCTACAAGATAGAAACATGTGGCTGCTTCTTTCTTTCCTATCCCATCATCCTATGATTCCTGAGAAAGTAATTCTTACCTTTTTCAACTAAAGCATGAGAGAACATGTTGATTAGCTAATTTCAAATTTATACCACCGCATTTAGTAAATATTTTACTTTTAAAAAGTAAGCCAATAGACAGTCGTTCTCTCCAACTTTCTTTCTTTATTTTTTAAATTTTATCAATGGTTTATAAAGCCACCTTAAATTTTGAAAACTAAAAAATATATAACCTATTTATTGTTTGTTTTTTATTTTTGATTTTTAGTTTTTAAGGAATGGGTGTTTGGTAATTTACTCACATTTACTTTCTGTTTTTAAAACCAGAAACTTGTTTTTAAAATTAGGAATGATAACTAAAAATGAAAAAAAAGAGGCATTAAATAAGTTGTCAAATATATCTGATTTTTGTTTTGATAAACAAAATTTAAAAACAGAATTTAAAAAAAAATAGAAACCTAAAACTGAAATGATTATGGAATCAAAAAGTTGTTTTTTATTACTAGAATTTGACTAATTCAACCGTTGTTTCTAAGAAGCAAATTATCCTAAGGCATGGAGATAAAATAAACTTTAATTTTCAAAAGCAAAAACAAGAAATAAAATAACTACCAAACAAGGCCTAAGGCCTAAATTATTGTATGATCAATGTTAAGAAAATAAGCTTTAATTTTCAAAAACAAAATTAAAAAATAAAATAATTACCAAACAAGACATAAATTGTCATACGATAAATGTTAACCTACGATAAATGTTAACCTATAAACTTAATCGAGAGTCACACACCTTGTTTGGCTCTCACACACCACACAAAATGAAAGTAAATAGAAAATTTTAGTATTACAAAGGGAGTATAAGTGGTAGGCAACCTCCTACCAACCACTTCTGCACTTCGAATTTTTTCATGCTAATTAAAACATATAAATTTGATCTAGAGGTATAACCGTTTGAATCTTCCACACCACCTAAGATTAAAGATTAAACTAAATGGGAAAAAAAAATGTATGCCTAAATACAAAATGATTTCACAAAAATTCAAAATTTAGTGTTATAAACTAGGGATAAGCAGCTAGGCAAACCTCCTACACATTGAACCTCACCACTTTTACACTTGTATTCTAGTACCTTCACTCATCTCTTCCATTGACAATTTTGTTGTTTTCCAGCCTTTGTTGACAATTCCTAAATCCTTTGTATCAGGCAAAAAATTTACATTCCTTGTTTTGGTTTAAACCACATGACATAAGCATCTCCTTCCTCTGTGCAGCAAGGGGCGCTTAACCAAACAAGCTTGGCCCCTTGTGAAACCAAGAGGTTATACTTATGGCACAACATTCTGGGAATTGAAGAATTTCTCTTCGGTGGAAGACAAGTCCAAATAACCACATAATTATGAGGCCATTACAACCCAATCTACGTTGGAACTATTGGAGTTATTCTTGGCTCTGTTTTGTCCTTTTACCAACACAGAAATTTTCAAATGATTTTAAATATCTCAAATACTAAAATACATATCATCACATCTTCTTAGAGGTGGTAGACCTGAACTTCTGCCTTTTAAGTCCTATTCATAATCTAATATTATTTTAAAAGGAGTTTCTCTCACCTTTAGAAATGACAAGCCAAATCTGCAATCTCGCTTTACAGATTTCTGCTATTGTTAATGTACAAAAGGCATCTGAAAAGGGAAGGTAGAGTTTATCAAAATTACAGACCCTGATTTGTAATCCGTTTCTTACTGAAGATTCAGCAGCCAAGTAGACCATAGCACTGGAAAGAAAAATAGAAAATCCTGTCAATGTGCATTTTCTCAATATTGTAATATTGTAAAATTGAGTAAAAGAAGAATATAAACTGTCAAGAATTAGCGCAAGTGCATCGTGCAAGCAATTGGACTTGGTTGACCTAATAACAATAGTCTTTGGTATGGTAAGACTGCTTCTTTACTTCTTCCTAAATCGTAATCAGATCTTCAAATGCATATTTAAGTTTGTTTCTTGAACAAACAACGTCAAAATGCATCATGATTTTACTCTATGTAGATGACGTGATCAAAATGGGTGATGATGGAGTTATAATTAATAGTCCTCGAGATCCTTTGTTTATTCATTTCATTAGATTTGAATGGAATAAAATACTTCGTGTTCCAACAAATAATTATAAGATACGTGCCCTTCTTCATATAGGAGAAATGCTTAATGCATAAAAGGAAAAAATAATGACAATAAAATAAAATCTTAGATATTACATCTAATTATCTTATCAATTCAAAATAAAGAATTTTAGTGAAATAAGATGTTTTTTTCTTGATTTAGCAGTTGAGATGTCGTGGATACTTTGTCACACAGAAAGTGTTTGCAATGACTTTATTGGATCATTTTGATGCGGATGAGTCAAATTCAATGACTACTCCTATGGGGGCGTTATTGAAGCTGATTAAGGAATAGGAAAAATGTACCACATTTTCACCAATTTGTTGCTCGTTTATGGATAAGTCTTGTCAAACTCATTAAGTGGTAGCAAAAAGCAATCTTTGATATGTAAAAATTACCTTGAATTTTGGCTTGTTATATAAACAAGCTACACTTGGATTAGTAACATAAATTTGGACGTCCTTTGAAAGCTATTTCACGGTGTAGTAAAAAGCAAACCTAGTTTGCTATATCTAGTTGCGAAGCAGAGTATGCAAGGACGACTGCGGTTACTACAGTATTTTCTAAATACAAAAAATTCTTCTTATTTTTTATACTGATACACAACCCTCACTTCAAAGAGGGGAAAAGAATTCTACAAGGAAATATGAAACACGGTCATCAAGAAAAATTTGGAAATTTTTTTACAGAAAAGGTCCAATTGGAAAATGTAAGAATTACTGAATTTAATGGGAGAATATTTCCTATTCAACACTCCCCTCAAGTTGGATTGTATATGTTGATTAAATCCAACTTAGTCTTTTAATGCATCAAACTGTTCTTGAGCAAGGCTTTGGTAAGTATGTCATCATTCTGTATCTTGGTCGGTATGTAGTTGAGAGATATGTTTTTGTTTTCTTTTTTAAAAGGATACGTGCCTCATTATTAATAATATTGAAAATAGAGAGACAAAGCTCAATGTACATAGAGCAATAGGGGGGAGGGGGAGGATCAGCAGGCGTACCCAAACATCTCAGCTAGGTTGACACCCCTTAGCGCTCTCATCACATCCAAAAAGCGAAAAAAAAAACACATACCAAGTTTCTAAAAGCAATGCAAAATCCAAACAAAGGCCACAATACAAGGCCAAACAAGATGAAAGAATGAACTATCCAAAACAGAAACATAAGCAAGGCAGCAAGCTGAATACAAAACAAAAATAATAGTCCTTGATTGAGCAAAAACTGATTGGAGCAGAAGGCTGATTCGGAAGGCATGATAATCTAGAACTTCAAGGTGGGGGAGGCTACAAAGGCTGGCCAATTTAGAACAATCTCCTGCGAAGAGTAATCCTGAAAATATTTAGATAATGAGCACTATGAAGATGCATTCAAAGGAGCAGAGTCATAGCGTTTCAACTAGGTCGATGATTTATCATGGAATACTCTTTGGTTTCTTTCAAACCAAATTTCAGCTAAAAGTGATTTTACTGCGTTTGCCCACAACAGTTCAATTGTCTTCTTCTTCAAGTCTGGTTCGGCACGAATTTGAGACACATTGTTCTTAAAAACATGATAAAAGAACCCAACAAAAATTGAATGCTTGGAGAATGCGGAACCAACATTTAGATGCAAAGACAATCATATAGAAGGTGCAGGATGTTTTCCATGTACACAAAGGGAGCAGGCATGAGGTGAGAGGGCATGGGAGGAAAGCTTTCTTTGAAGTACTGAGGAACAATTTAAATTTTTGAACACCATAATCCATATGGATATATTTATCCTTCTTGGACGGTTAGATTTTCAAAGTCTTTTGTACAAAGAACTTTCCAAAGGAGAAGATGTCGAAAGATGCTTAACCAGTGATTTTACCGAGAAGGAACGTGAGTTTTCAAGGGACCAAAACCTTTGATCCGGAAAGGAGGCTAGCTGTGAAGAAGAAATCTGACTCAACAAGGTCTGAAAATCTAATATTTCCTTATCATTAAGCAATTTTCTAAAATAGATGGACCAAGAGTTGGTTGAAGAGTCCCTATGATCTAAAACAAACCCATTTGGGTTGAGTGCAATCTTAACCAATCTTGGAAATTTACTCTCCAAAGTGATAATGCCCATCAAAGGGTGCTTCCAAAACAATATTTTGCTGCGATCACTTAATTTGAAAAGAGCCAACGAATCAATTTTGTGCCATTGCCTCAATGCTAATCCAAGAACTTCTTAGACTCACGATTTCTTTTTCATTTGAATGCTAGTTGAAAGTACTACTTCCATGAATGCTTCTGATCACTTGACACCAAAGGGAAGTTTGTTCTTTTGAGAAACGTCATCCCCACTTAGACAATAGGGCCATATTCTTGTGCTTTAACTTGCCCAAACTAAGTCCTCCATCTTTGTAGGATTGAATTACAGCATCCCATTTTACTAGGTGGTTTAGCTTTTCCTCCCTTGTTGCCTTTCCAAAAGAGCTTTCTCATGATTCTTTCCAAAGAGCTTAGAGCAGATTCTCGCATGAAGAAGACATACATATAGTATGTAGGGAGGCTGGACAAAACTGATTTGCATAGTGTAATCCTCCCAAACCTAGAGAGATTGTATCTTCTCCATTTATCTAGCTTTCCATGGACTTTATCAAGAATGGACTGCCAAAATCGACAACTTTTTGGATAACCTCCCAAAGGAAGATTGAGATAAATGAAGGGGAGACTTTCTACCTTGCACTTTAAAATGTTTTCTGTTGAAATCACCTTGTTGTCCTCAATATTTAAACCACAAATAGCTGATTTCTCCCAATTAATCTTTTGACCGGAACACCATTCAAAGACTGTAATGTTTTCCTAAGATTTTCCATCATTTCCTCATCAAATTTACAAAACAAGAGTGCATCATCCGCAAATTGAACGATAGGAATGTGAATCCTATCTTTTCCAACTACAAAGCCTTCAAACATGTCTTTTCGCTCAAAACTTCACTAACCAGAAGAAAAAGGAAAGGAGAAAGAGGATCTCCTTGTCTGAGACCCCTTGAAGCTCAAATTCTTCCTCTTGGCCTTCCATTGATGAAGACCGAATATTTAGGATTATTGATACATCCCATTATCCATAAGATCCAACTTTCAGTGAAGTTCTTCTCACACATTACTTTTCCTAAAAATGCCCAATCCACTCTATCGAAAGCCTTTTCAAGGTCTAATTTAATGATTCATCCTTTCTTTTTTCTGGTTCTATAGTCCTCCACAGCTTCGTTTGTAATTAAAATAAGGTCCAAGATTTGGCGCCCTTCCAGAAAGCCGCTTTGTGATGGAGCAATAATACTTGGCATTACTTTCTTTAATCTTTCAGTGAGAACCTTTGCGACCAGCTTATAAATTAATGTTGTAGGACTTATTGGACTAAAGTCTTTTACCCTTATTGCATCTTCTTTCTTCTTGATTAAACAAATGAAGTTCTCTTTTACACATGCATTTAACCTCCCATTCTCATAAAACTCATTAAAGAGAGCAAGGTAATTATCTTTGAAATGATCCCAAAAGCTGTATAGCCATCTGGTCCAAGGGCCTTATTTTTCCCCAGCAATTGAAGTGCAGATTTTATTTCGGGCAGACTAAATCTTGAGGTGAGCCTTGTATTTTGTTATGCCGAAACCACTGACCATTCAAAGGGATTAGGAAGAGAGCCAACTTGAGGGGATTTTGTATAGAGAGACTTGTAGAATTCAATGATGAGACTTTCAATTCCATTAAAGGAAACTGTAGGGGTACCTTGGTCATCAATCAATTCTGAAATCAAGCCACGTCCTTTTTTTTGCAGCAGGGAAACGATGGAAGAAACTAGTATTTTAATCTCCCAATTTTAGCCAATTCAGCTTACATTTTTGAATTAAATCTCTTTCCTCTCTCCTGTAGATTGCTAAAAGGTCTGATTGAATAGACAATTTTAGAATGTTGTCTAAGGATGATATGTTCAAAGATTCTTCATTAATTTCTTCATTTGCAAGAGCTTGGAGCAAAGACTCTTCTTGGTTACTTCAAGCTCTTTCACTTTCCACAAGCCAAGATTTCAAGGAGCTTTTTAAATTTCGAAGTTTTGGATAAATGACAAAACCAGCCCATCCTTGATGATTTCCTAAGGTCAAAGAATTTTTTATAATTTGGCAGCATTGCTTACCGAGCAGCCTGCTGTTGCAAAAGCGAAATGGAGAGGGGCCATGCAAAAGCACCAGCTTCTAATAAGATGGGGAAATGATCTGAAGCGAGTCTTTCCTTTTGAGAGGCTCTAGTATCAGCAAATGATTCATCCTAATCATCAGTTACTAGGAACCTATCCAGCAGAGAACGTGAAACTGACCTTCCTTCTCTTGACCACGTGAATTTACCGTTAGTGGAATTTCTAGCAACTTTGACTCTCTAATGAATTTATTAAATTTTCTCATTCCCCTTGTTAATCTTTCTACTGGAAATCTCTCTTGTACCTTTCGAGTGATGTTGAAATCCCCTCCCAAACACCAGGCTCCAGTACAGAGGTCTGAAAGAAGAGACAACTCCAGCCAAATTTGTATCTCGATAATGCGTGGGTCCATAGATGTTTGAAATCCAACGGATTTTTCTATTGATTGTGCTGCATTTTATTGATATAGAATATCCTTGTTTCAGTATTTCCATAACCAACAACTTAGATTCATCCCACATAATCAGCAATCCTCCTAATCTGCCGTTAGCTTCAACAAGGTTCCAGCCAATTCCTTTTGAACTCCATAGTGCCTTTATAATACAACGGTCAATTTCTTGTTTTTGTTTTCAATCTTCTCTTTGATGACGTGTCGATCAATGTCTTCATGTTTTATACGATCACGGTGGATGTGATCTTTGGCAATACTTATGGTTGCTTGGTTGTCACAATGGGCCTCCATTGGTTCTTCTGTAGTGAGTCTTAGTTCTAATAAGATGCTTTTGAGCCATATTCCTTCGCATATGCATTGAGCTAGGGCCCTTAGTTTAGCTTCAGCACTGCTCCTAGATACAACTTGTTTTTTACTTCTCCAAGTGACTAGATTAGCCTACACAAAGGTACGATGATCTTCAATCAATTTTTGAGCTTGCCCAATCTGCATTTGTGAAGACTTCAATTATTCTTTTGTTGGATTTCATGAAGTATAATCCTTCCCCTGGAGTTCCTTTTAAGTACCTGAGTATCCTATAAACAACTTGCATATATCTCACAAAGCTTACTGGGGTTGTTCATAAACTGACTCGAAAAGCTTGCTACAAAACAAATATCAAGTTTGGTGTGAGTTAAGTAAATCAACATCCCAAGAAGTCTTTAATATTGTTCTTTATTGACCAGTGTATTCTCTTTTCCTAAAAAATAGTTAGGGTCAATTGGAGTACTTGAGGGCTTGCACCCAAGCATACTTGTCTCCTTTAGAAGATCAATGGTGTATTTTCTGTGAGAGATACACAAACCTTTCTTGGAACACGCCACTTCCATACTTGTCTCCTTTAGAAGATCAATGGTGTATTTAAGATTTCCCATGTCATTTACTTCGGATTCCTTGGCTAAAAGTAGCTTTAGATTTCTTATTTCTTCTTCATGATCTCTTGTAATGATAATGTCATCTTCTATGCTATTATATATGTTTGTAGTTATACATGTCCTTTATTGTAATTGTACATCCAAGTCTAGGGTTTTTACAATCTCTATTATGTAACTTTACTCTGAATTAAAATAAGCCAATTTTACTCCAAAATATTGAGTACATGGTATCAATGCCCCTAAGATTTCGAATATTCATTTGACGGCTTTGCTCTCCATTAGGATTTCAACTTAGGTCATCTTTGCGTGGCCGTTTGTCAACATCACCTGTCTCAGGAGAAATGTTGCCACCTTCCACTTCTGTCTATCATTGCCGTTCACACACCGTTGATGTGTTTTTCCACTGCCGCCACGTGCCAACACGTGGGAGCACATGGGAGCTCTATTCCGTTTTTCGCCTGTTGGGTTCATCTCAGGTCCTATTTTTCGTTTAGTTTGTGTGGTTGGTTCCATCAAAATCTATTCCGATTTAAAGAAATTTGAAGAATACTTTGTTGGTATTAGAGTTTATGGCTGTCTATATCAGTTTGTGACTATTTTGGTTCCAATTTTGTGGTTGACTTGTGTCTTTGATTAGTTTGGCTGATTTACTTCGTCCGTGAGGCCTATGGTCAATGTGTGAATTCAGTATGACCGACATGAAGAATTTGGTGGTATCTAATGTGATTCCCTTGGCCTCAAAGATCACTGAACACAAGTTAAATGGATCTAATTACTCTGATTGGCGTTGGCCAATTATGGTTTATTTGCAAAGTACTGATATGGATAATCACATGACTAACGATCCCCTAGAAGATGCTAAGAAGAAGGATTGCCTTGGTGATGGCGCTCGACTGTATCTTTAGATAAAAATTCCATTGAGAGTGATGTAATTGGATTGATTGATCATTGTAATTCTGTGAAGGAACTCTTGGAATTTTTAGAATTTCAATACTCAAGTAAAGAGCAAGTCCATAGAATGTTTAAAGTTTGTATGCAGTTCTTTCGTGTCGAACAAAAAGCAAAATCTATTACCAGCTACTTTATGTGACTTAAGAGGATAATTGTCGAGCGTGCTTTATTATTACCATTCTATGCCAATGTTAAAGTTCAACAAGGTTAGCAAGAAAAGATGGCTGTTATGATCTTTCTCGTTGGAATCTTACTTGAATTTGGAGTAGCCAAAACACAAACTAACTCTAAAATTCCTTCATTAGATGATGCTTTCACTCCTATCCTTCAAATTGAAAGTTCTCAATCCGGTGTGTCTGTTCCTCAACCCAATGCTCTCATTAGCAAGAATAATAAACCCAGTGTACCTCGAGGGGTGGACAACAATTTTTGGAGGACTAATTATGATAATAAAAAATCAGATTCTTATGAGATTTATCTAGCTACTGTTTTAAGTCAGGTCATTTGAAACGTGACTGTCTGAAGTTGTATAAGAATAATTAACGATCTCAACATACTTAGATAGCTTCCACTAGTGATATTACAGAGAAGTTAGTTGCCATTTCTGCAGACAGGTTTGCTAAATTTCAGATGTACCAAGATTCATTGCAAGTGTCATCTTCCTCTAATCCTATCGCCTCCAACGCTGACATAGGTAATACAAAGTGTCTCCTTACATCATCTACCAAATGGGTCATAGACTTTGGTACCACAATTCACATGACAGGTAATTCTAGCTTATTTTTTACACCATTGTCCCCCGCCTTTTTCCCATTTGTCACCTTGACAGATGGCTCAAAATCCTCTATTCTTGGTTCTGACACCGTTAACCTTACCTCATCCTTATGTAAAGATACTACAGATGTATCTTTATATATATTGATTTACCTCAACAATTACAATATAAAAACCTTCAACAAGCCACAGTATAAGATTCAAAATACTATAAAAGTTCCAGATCACAGCAGATCATCAACTTACGTAAAAGGAAATGCAACAAACATAAAAGACAACCACAATATCATAAACCAAAATCAAGACTAAACAATAAAACCTGGACCCATCTGCTTCCTTCCCTCGCAAGCTTAAGCAACCTCCTCTTTCCAGAAATTATCTTCGATCCCTTTTCCTCCTCCACTGTCTTCTATTTATCCTAACTAACTAGTGGGTCCCACAGAGGGCTGGTCCTGCTCTTTTTCCTCTCTCAGTGTTCCATGTGTAATTCTGTTTTTCCCTCTATTCTTCCTACTATAAGTAATAAGTATAGGGGGCTAGCATTACTCTCCCCTTCTAAAGCCACCTTGTCCTCAACGTGGAAATCAGGGAATTGTTGCTTGAAGCCTTTGCAGTCCTCCCATGTTGCTTCATGCAGTGGTAAACCCTTCCAACTAATCAACACCTCCCACTCTTTTATGTTAGGATTTTTCTGGTACCCAAATATCTCTTCTGGTTGTGTCAGCCATTCATATTTTCCATTCACATAAGGTACCAAATGCTGCACCTTTTCATGATTCCCGAGAGCTTTCTTCAATTGGGACACATGAAATACAGGGTGAATGGAGGCAGAACTAGGTAGTTCCAATCGATATGCCACGGTTCCAATCTTTTCCAGAATTTTAAAGGGTCCAAAAAATTTTGGTGCCAACTTCTCATTTCGTTTACTTCTCACGGAGATTTGTCTGTAAGGTCGGATCTTCAAAAAGACCAGATCATTAACTTGAAGTTCCACATCTCTTCTTTTACGATCAGCATATTTCTTCATTCTCTCTTGCGCCAAATGCAAGTGTTCTTTTAATGCACCTAAAGTCACATCTCTCTCTTTCAATTGCAATTCCACATCTCTTCTTTTACGATCAACATATTTCTTCATGATCTCTTGAGCCAAACACAAGTGTTCTTTTAATGCGCCTAAAGTCACATCTCGCTCTTTCAATTGCTGGTCCAGTGTTGAATTGGGAGTCTCCATATCACCATATTGGATAAGTGGTGGGGGAAGCAACCCATACACAGCCTGAAACGGGGTGATACCTATTGAGCTGTGATATGTGGTGTTATACTAGTACTTTGCCCAATGTAAGCAGTCACTCCAGTCCTTCGGTTTCTTCTCACAAAAACACCTCTGATAAACTTCCACACATTTGTTGACCACCTTTGTTTGGCCGTCGGATTGCGGATGAAAGCCGAGCTGCAGTGTAACTTAGTCCCAACTAATTTGAACATTTCCTTCCAGAAGTGGCTAACAAAAATCTTGTCTCTATCTAATACAATCACTGGAGGGTACCCATGTAGTCTCACAATTTCCTTAACAAAAACCGTTGCTACAGAGTTGGCTGTGAAAGGATGTAATCCTTCTATGAAATCCATAGAGAATCCGACCATATTTCCTTAGGAATTTCTAGTGGTAGTAGTAACCCCGAGGGTGACAAAGCAAGTGTCTTATTTTTCTGACATATAAGACATTCCTACAGTACCTTTTAACGTCTTTTTTCATCCCTTCCCAATAGATTTCACCTATCATTCTCTTATATGTTCTAAGGAATCCCGAATGTCCTCCGAAAACTAAATCATGATAATAGGCAGTAGCACGGAAGTCTTTGAGAGCATCAACCTCCCTTTGTACTTTAACACACTCTACTGCAGGGAGAAATTTGGTACCTCAACATGTTTATCCTCTAACTTCTTTTTTATCTCTAGCAATTGTTGATCCTTATCCACCTCTTCTTGAATTTTTGCCAAGTCCAGTAGCGCTGGGGCTGAGAGTTGGTTTATATGTACTGTAGGAGCCATTCTAGACAAAGCATCGGCTGCCTTATTCTCCAAACCCAGATTATAAACTACTTCAAACAAATATCCCAACAACTTGGCTATCCACTTTTGGTATTAGGGCTAAATTACACTTTGTTCCAGCAAGAATTTGAGTGATTTTTTATCAGTTTTCACCGTGAATTTCTTCCCCAATAAATATGGTCTCCACCTCTGCACAACAAACACTACCCCTATCAATTCTCTTTCATAAACTGGGCGAGCCCTATCTCTCATACACAAGGTTTTGCTAAAGAAAGTTATTGGTCTCTTGGCTTGCACTAACACTGTCCCCACGTCAAATCCTGAAGCATCTGTTTCCACTTCAAATGGGAGATTAAAGTCCAGCATAGCTAACACAGGTAAAGTCATCATTGCTGTCTTCATTTGTCAAAAGCTATACTTGCCTCTTCTGTCCAACGATACGCCCCTATCTTCCATAGTTGTGTCAATGGGCTTGCAATACTACCATAGTTCTGAACAAATTTTCTATAATAACCAGTGAGTCCCAAAAATCCTTGAACTTCTCTAACACTAGTTGGGATTGGCCATTCTTTGATTACTCTTATCTTCTCTTAATCCACCTCAATACCCTTCTCAAATATGAAATGCCCTAAGTAACCAATTCTACTCTTGGCAAAGCTCCATTTAGTCAGAGTGGCATAAAGTTCATTCTAACATAGAATACCAATACTATCTCCAAATGTTGCACATGTTCAGCCATTCCCTTACTATATACCAAAATGTCATAAAAAAATACCAATACAAAGCGCCTCATGTATGGTTTCAATATATGGTTCATTAAAGCTTGAAACGTGGAGGATGCATTGGTGAGTCCAAACAGCATGAATAAGAATTTCTAGTGTCCCTCATGTGTGCAAAATGTTGTCTTTTCCACATCTCCCTGATGCATTCTGATATGATGGTAACCAGCTTTCAGATCGATCTTCGAAAACATATTGGCCTCATTCAGCTCGTCAAATAATTCATCTACCACCAAAATTGAAAATTTATCTGGAATCGTCACATTATTCTGAGCTCGATACTCCATGCAGAATCCCCAGCTTCCATCATTTTTTTTCACTAGGAGAACTGGGCTGGAATAGGGACTAATGTTGGGTCTAATGATTCTTGTCTTTAGCATCTCATCAACAAACCTTTCCATTTCTTCCTTTTAATGGTGGACATATCGGTATGGTCAACATTTACTGGATCTATCCCTTGTTTGAGGTGTATATGGTGCTCAATATCTCTCTTTGGAGATAGTGCCTCCAGCCACTAGAATACATCCTTAAATTTCTTCAACAGGGGTGGGATCACACTGTCAACGGCTGCCCTCTCTTCAGTATGTATCTCCTCCATAGATACCCTCCCTTCCATAGCTCTACACTCCACTAAATATCCTTGGTCCTTTGTGTTCCAAGTTTTCATCATAGATTTTAAACTCACCATCGTTTTGGTGAGGCTAAGGTCCTCCCCTTTTATAATGATCTTCTTCCTTTCATGTGGAATGTCATTATTAATTTTTTCCAATCGAATTCAGTTACTCCTAGCAAATGCAGCCATTGCATTCCCAAAATTACTTCCACTCCTCCTAGCTCCAATGGTAAGAAGTTGTCTACAACCGTCCATTCCCCAATCTTATCCTCGACTTGGCCATAGATACCCTTACCTTTCACCGCCGCTCCTGACCCCAATATTACTCCATTGTTAGAAGTTTCTTTCAATGGTAAGCTGAGAGATGTTACTAAATTTTCTGCAATAAAATTGTGGGTGGCCCCACAATCTATGAGCACTACAACTTCCGTTCCTTTGATTTTCCCTTTCACCTTCATTGTTACTGGATTTGTTAATCCCACAACATAATTGATGGATAATTCGATGTTCAAATTCTCCACCGTCCCTATTTCCACTGTTTTATCCTCTGTTTCCACGTCGGAGAATTCTTAGACGATCTCTAATTCTTCACCGTTTTCTTTCACCATCAGCATCCGTAATTCTTTTTGTTCCTTAACCTTGCATCTATGTCCGGCGTAGTACTTTTCATTGCACCAAAAACACAGTCCCTTCTCTCGTCGTGACTGAAATTCAGCGTCATAAAGTCTTTTGGTAGGGTCATCCTTCTTTTTTTCATCTGTCGTAACCCCCTTTAAAGTAATCGTCCTCATTGGTCAACTTCCTTCAGTTTGTTTCACGTGGTTGGGATTCCAGTGGCCATAAAGATTTTTGAACTGATGCTTCCCACCGAAAGCGCTACACAGCCCACATTTCCTCTAGACCATTTCTCTATTTTCAATTTTTAGGGCTAATTTCATCGTTTGGGCCAACCCTCTGGGCTCCAACACATCCACTTCAGAATTCAACCATGGGCTTAGCCCATTCATAAAGGTCTCTTCCAGAACTATAGCTTGAAGAAATTCCACCAATGCTAAATACTTACCGAATCGGTTTCTATACTCCACCTTTGTCTCCTGTTTGATCGTTAAAAATCTCCCTACTAACGATCCATCGTGAATTGTCCGGAATCGAACTAATAATCTCTGTTTCAGGTCTTCCCAACTCTTGAACTATTCCAATTCATTATTCAATCTATACCAGTCCAGGGCAGGTCCATCAAAACTTATCACTGCCACCGTCATCTTCTTTGTATCGGTTAGCTCATGAATCTTCAAGTACCGATCTGCCCAAAACAACCAAGAATCCGAGTCAGTTCTATTAAAAACCGGCATTTCTACTTTCTTAAATTTACTCTGAGCAGCCGATTTTTATTCTTCAACCCTTCGGACTTTCTTCGATCCATCAGATGTCCCCGAAATTAACGTTTCATCACCTTTAACTTGACTCCCTGGACTTTCCGTCTTCTTTCTCGCCGAAGTATCCTCACGCATAATGCCCTAAATATACTTCATAATCAACTCTTGTTGTTGTTGGTTGATTTGAATATTCATCTCTTGAATGCTTTTCGATATTAACGATAAGTTCTCTTCTATTATCGGCAATCGTTGGAGTTCTTATTCCACTGCTTCGATCCTTTCTTCCACCATCCTTGCCATGACTACTCGGTTGCTCAGGTAAAATCTTTGATACCAATTTGTAAAGATACTACATATGCCGTAGCGTATCCAGAAATCATATGTAGGGGGCACGATTAACAAAAAAAAAAAAAAATTGTAGTAGATGAGTTTTGAACCCAAGACCTTGAGATTTTAAAGGGGGCACAACCACTATACCAAAGGCAGAATATAGTAAAAGTGGGCATTTTTTAAGATATATTGTAATTTGACACTTCAAAACTAATATTAAAACACAAAAACCGAGAATGTGAGGGGGCACATGCCCCCCTAGTCCCTTAATAGATCCGCCCATGTACAGATGTATCTTTATATATATTGATTTACCTCAACAATTACAATATAAAGACCCTCAACAAGCGACAAAGATTCAAAATACTATAAAAGTTCTAGATCACAACAAATCATCAACTTACGTTAAAGGAAATGCAACAAACATAAAAGACAACCAAAATATCATAAACCAAAATCAAGACCAAACAATAAAACCTAGACCCATCTGCTTCCTTCTCTTGCCCATAAGCAGCCTCCTCTTTGCTGAAATTATCTTCGATCCCTTTCTCTCTCTCCATCGTCTTCTATTTATCCTAACTAACTAGTGGGTCCCACAGAAGGTTGGTCCTGCTCTTTTTCCTCTCCCAGTGTTCCACGTGTAATTCTGTTTTTCCCTTTATTCTTCCTACTATAAGTAAATAAGTATAGGGGGACCTAGCACCTTCCTTCTATCTTCTGTCTTACATTTGCCTTAACTGTCATTTAATTTAATTTCTATTAGCCAACTTACTCACGACCTTAATTGTTTTTTCTTGTTCTTTCCTGGTTATTGCTTATTTGAGGATCGTATGGCAAAGAAGATTATTGGCAGAGGATATGAGTCGGAGGGCCTTTTATATTTTTTTATCACCAGATACCAAAAAATGTGGCATGCTCAAGAGTTACATCTTCATTTGAAGTCCATGGTCGTTAGTTCATCCATCTTTGTTCGTGTTGAAGAACTATTGAATTGGATTCGTGTCAATATGCTCAATTTCATCGTCTTAGTTCGAGTCCTTGAGCCCATGGACGAACAAATGCTCCAATTGAGTTAGTTCACTATGGTATTTGGGGTCTTTGTTTAGTCATATCTCAAACAGGTTTTCGATATTTTGTTACTTTTGTTGATGATTATTCTTGTCATACTTGGTTGTATTTAATGAAAAATCGTTCTAAGTTACTATCCCACTTTTGTGCTTTTCATGCTACAATTAAACATCAATTTAATCTCTATCAAAACTTTACGCACTGATAACCTTGGCCAATACTTTTCTCATGTACTTGGCTCTTACTTGCGTGAATAGCATCATTAATCAATCTTTTTGTGCCAACACTCTGTTGAGATATTAGGAGTCACACATTGAAAAAACCAAGGAAACTCTCACTCCTTATAAGATAGACGAGCTACTCCTCTCATTGCCAATTGGTTTTGAGATGAAACCCCATACTATCAAACACATTCCATCCAAAATGGAGTTGTTGAACGAAAGAATAGGCATTTCAACAGCACGCACATTATCCTTTCAAATGCACGTTCTAAAGCAATTTTGGGGCAATGTTGTCTCCACTACTTGTTATTTGATTAATAGAATGTCTTCCTCTGTTCTTAATGGTGAGACTCCTTATCGTGTTTTTTCCCTATCAAATCTTTGTTTCCTATAGCTCTGAAGATATATGGTTGTGTTTGTTTTGCTCGAGATATTCGTCCTCATCGTACTAAGTTAGATCCAAAATCCTTGAAATGCATTTTCCTAAGTTATTCGCTTGTTCAAAAGGGGTAATGTTGTTACTGTCCTACTTTTAACAAGGATCTTGTTTCTTCTGATGTTACATTTTTCGAGGATATGCCTTTTAGTCCTTCACCATCGAGCCCGTGTCAGGGGGAGGATGACGATCTTTTTATCTATGAGATTACCTCTCCCACACCGTCATCTACTCCATCTTCCTCTGGGTCTCTTCCTTTCCGTCCATTGGTGTTGAATTTCTTCTTCTCCTGTAATATTATTTTGTTCTTCATTTATGTCTATACTTTTTTCCTTATTGGTTGTTGATCTATCTTTATATAAGAAGACACTGTATTTGGTTCAATAATATAGAGGAATAATATTAAACTTTTTTACTTCCCATTTTTAAGTTGGTATCATGGCAAGTGGTCCAAGGAGGTTCTCTCTGCATTGTTATTTCCTCCCCATTTAATATTTGATTTCCACTTGTCAAGTCTTTCTTCATGATTCAAGCCCACATGTGAGGGAGACAACTAGTTAGATATTATATTAAATTTACCTTCACCTATCGGCTTAAGCTTCCGAATTGAGTTGGTGATTTAAGATGATATCAAAGTAGATTTTTGAAAACCTAAACCCTAATTTTTTGAAGAGTTGTAAAACCCTAATTCTTTTAAAACCAAAAACAATTTGCTCTGATGACGTGTATCCTAGAAAATTTGGCCAATTTTGTTTCAGATATGAAGCTCTCGATTTCAACCCACGTGAATCTTTGATTTGTTCGCGTACAACGATTCAAACTTAACGCGATTTGTGAAGTTCGTCATGTTGACCGACGTGAAGCTATGATTTCATACAACTTGGGATCTTCAATTGGCTTATGACGCAAAGCTTGGTTGAATAAAGGATCGATCTTCACGATTCTCCTCCTTTTTTTTCGAAAGCAACGCTAGGATTTCGGACGTGAAACCTTCCTCCTCCGATACCATATAATATTTCCTAAATACACAACATTCTTCTAATTTTCTATAGGGATACATAACCCTCATTTATAGAGGGGAAAAGAATTATACAAGGAAATATGAATAACAGTCATAAAGAAAAATAAGGAGAACTTTTTACAGAAAGGGTAAAATTAGAAAGGTAATAATTAATGAATTTAATGGGAGAATACTTCGTATATTCAATAGTTACTTAAGAGTGTATTTGCTTAAAAGGCTTATGGAAAAAAAAATTCAGGTGGACTACCTAGTTTCCACTTTTTTGATAAAAAAAAGTGCAATAAAACTTGGAGAGAATCCAATGTCTCATGCTCATACAAAGCACAACGAAACACGTTTATCTTTGTTCAAAAGAGGTTTGATTCAAGACATCCAATTGCAAGAGACGTGTCAAGAAGTAACTTTGGGGAACTCACTTGGTGTTTTCAAGGAGTGTTACCAATCAGTCCAAATTTATTGTGCATTGTGCAAGTAATTGGCCTTAGTATTAACGTTAGTGCCACTTATTTCTGGTAGTGCCTTGGAATCAAGAAGGGTGTGGTTAAGTGGCTTGGTGGAATTGATTAAGGAAATTTTTAAGGTTAGTGGCCTAATAAGTGGATTTGAGATTGGTTGTTTATTTTCCAATAAATAAATATAGTGTTTCTCATTTCAATACATAGAATAAAACTTGAAGCACTTCATGCGCCTTATATATATGGTTGTCACTCTTCGTTCAGTTCATTTTTTCATGACATATCCACAAGCTCCGTCTTTACTTTCAGTGATATTGATCAACTGCTCTAGCCATTTATGATTGTTGGAAATTAGGGGCTAGTGGAGTGTTTATAGCTCCAAGAGTATTTATGTAATTTACTGTACCCTAGTTTTATTTCTTGGGCTTATTATAGCCTATATATATTCTTTCCTCAGGTACTCATTTGATTATTAGAAAATAATAATAGCAGCTTCTATCTTGGTTTTTTCTCCCTATACTAGGGTTTTCCACGTATACCTTGTGTTCGTCTTATTCTTTTCAATAATGATGTTCCAAGCATGTTACCTAGGATAAAATTAGCTCGGCTGATGATCTAATTTACCTGCCACATTTGACTGATTTGGTTGTTATGCCTCAGATCAGCTGTTATCTCTACTTCATCAAGAATCCTGTCATGTCAGAGTACCACATATTACATACTTTAATACAAGAACAGGATGGAAACTTAAACTTGCAAGGATTCCCAATTGAATACACCCAAATATGAAACTGAAATGATAATCTCATAGAGATTCGTCAACTGATAAACACTTCAGATTGTGTAACATCAAACAGTCAATAGTCATAGACAGCAATATCATCTATGGACAGAAAATGAGTAGTCAAGGAATGAGAAAAGGATTAAAAGCTGGAGCATAGTCCTGTGACCCAACCACAAGAGGGAGGTGATAGACCCTCTATCACCCACCAATACACTAGACGAGGGAAGAAGAATTAGGGTAGGCACATGTGAACATTAGTGTAGGCACGTGTGAGTCAGTTAGGGTAATTAGTTAGGATATGTTTTATAAATAGGTTTGAATTATTGGAGAGAAGGGCCGTTAAGTTTTGAGATTTAGTCAGGAATCTACACCTTTGAGAGAGAAGGTAATAGAGAGAGATTGTAACCGAATTGAGATTTCTTCAATTTGTTTTATTATTCTTCTTGATATTGTATTCGATTTGGTTTAATTATCAATAAAAGTTCCATTGATAATAACAGAACCTTAGTGTTCCATCATATTGGTATCAGAGCGATTGGTTCAGGGAAGAAACAAATTTACCATGGGAAAGATTTGAGGCATATGACTCGAGGTGTAAAGAAGGAGCTAAGCAAGTTGCCGACAATGGAGGAGAAACCGACATCGATCACGACGACATTGGAGAATTAGAGTGTGCAGTTGGACAAAAATCAGCAGATGATGTTTATGGAAACAATGACGAAGGAACAAACTGCCACGAGAGAGAGAGAAAGGTCGAGTCGAGTGTGCGCAAAACGATGAAGATAAAGGCCAAGGCAAGAGAAGGAACGTTCGGCAAGGGAATCAGCAACGAACACCAGAAGGAAGAACTGAATACAAAGATGGAAATACATAACGTAATAAGTTTAGAAAAGTGGAGACGTCAATCTTCAATAGTGAAGATCCTGATTCTTGGCTATTTTGACCCAATAGATACTTCCAAATTCATAAATTGACTGAAGTCGAGAAGGTACTGGTGGTGACGATCAGTTTCAAGGGTCCAACCCTGAACTGGTACAAAGCACAGGAAGAGGGATAAATTCGTGGATTGGCCGAACTTAAAGGAACAATTACTGGTACAATTCCGATTAGTTCGCAAAGGATCTATGTGGCCAATTTTTTAGAATTCGGCAAGAGACTACAGTAGAGGAATATCAAAACCTGTTCGACAAACTAATGGCTCCATTATCGGATCTGGAGAACGGGGTAATCAAGGAGACATTCATGAATGGGTTGTTGCTGTGGATCAAGTCTGAGGTAGATTTTTGTCGACCAACCAGATTAGCCCAAATGATGCAATTAGCTCAGTTGACGGAGAACCAGAAGATCGCCCATGGGGAAGCCAACCTTAAAGGATATGCTGGAGGTAAATATCACCTTCTTTATCCACTAGTACTAAATCTGGTGGAAGCTCCAATTCGCTTGATAATAAGAGCGGCTCTACAATTCCTATCAAAACTATCACTTTAAGAAGGGTAGTTGGTAGGGAAGCTAAGAAGGAGGGGCCTACTAAGAGGTTATCTGACGTGGAGTTTCAGGCTCAAAAGGAGAAGGGACTCTGTTTTCGATGTAATGAAAAGTACTCCATGACCATAAATGTAAGATGAGAGAGCAGAGAGAGCTTATAATGTATGTCGTCACGGAGGGGAAGGAGGAATTTGAGATTGTAGAGGATTTGGAGGATTTGGAGAAGGAATTAAAAATGGTGAGGATAGATGAGGAAGACCAAGACATTGTCGAATTATTAATCAATTATGTGGTAGGATTGTCGAACCTGGGTACTATGAAGGTGAGAGGGGAGATCGAAGGCAAGGAAGTGGTGATCTTAGTGGACTATAGGGCTACACACAACTTTATCTTTGAAAAGTTGGTGAAGTGTTTGAAAGACACTTCTCACTATGGGGTGATCTTGGGGTCCGACACAACTATAAAGGTAAAGGAATCCGTCTCACTTCTCACTGTGAATTTGTGAATTTGTCCAACACTACGGGTCTATAGCCGCTCCTCTAACTTAGCTTCTTAAGAATGGCGGATTTAAGTGGATCGAGGAGTCCCTTGAAGCATTCTAGAAATTACAAAATGCTATGATAACTCTTCATGTTTTAGCCTTGCTTGATTTCGATGCTCCATTTGAAATGGAGATTGATGCCATCCGGTTATGGCATAGGAGCAGTGCTCATTCAATCCAAACAACCCATTGCTTTTGAGATATCGGGTTAAACCAATGTATGAAAGGGTGCTTATGGCAGTTGTCCTCGCTGTGCAAAGATGGAGACCTTATTTGCTAGGGAGGAAGTTTATAGTGAAGACGGATCAGCGTTTCCTAAAGTTCCTATTGGAACAGAGGGTTATTCAGCCACAATACCAAAAGTGGATTGCTAAGCTTTTGGGATATTCCTTCGAAGTGGTATAAAAGCCGGAATTGGAGAACAAGGTGGCAGATGCTCTATATAGAATGCCCCAGTTGTCCATCTTTATAATTTTACAGCCCCCACCTTGATTGATTTGAAGGTCATCAAGGAAGAAGTTGAAAACGATGACCAGCTGAAATTGATAATGGAGGAAACGGCAGAAGGGGAGGATGGCAAGACAAGGAAGTATTCCATTCAGTAGGGGATGTTGAGGTATAAAGATAGGTTGATTATTTCCAAGTCTTCGACATTGATCCCAACAATTCTCCACACATACCATGACTCCGTGTTTGGGGGACATTCCAGTTTCCTTAGAACTTATAAACGATTGGCCGGTGAATTGTATTGGGAGAGTATGAAACTCGATGTGCAGAAATATTGTGAAGAATGTCTGATCTGTCAAAAAATTAAAGCAATGACGTTGTCATATGCAGGGTTGTGTTACCTTTAGAAATTCCTAATAGTGTGTGAAGCGACATTTCTATGGATTTCGTGGAGGGACTGCCGAAGTCTAATGAATATGAGGTGATTTTCTTGGTGGTAGATAGATTCAGCAAGTATGGACATTTTCTACCCTTGAAACATCCCTGTACCGCCAAGTCCGTGGCTGATCTGTTTGTAAAGGAAGTGGTCAGACTACATGGATATCCTAAATCCATAGCGTCAGACAGAGATAAGGTTTTCTTGAGTGGTTTTTGGAACGAGCTGTTTAGGTTGGCTGGTACCCAGTTGAATCGTAGTTCAGCCTATCATCCTCAATCAGACGGCCAAACTGAAGTGGTCAATAGGGGAGTGGAGACATACCTTCATTGTTTTTGTGGAGAGCGGCCGAAAGAGTGGATAAAATGGTTGCATTGGGCAAAATACTGGTATAACACAACGTATCAGAGATCCTTAGGGGTAACACCCTTTCAAGCTGTCTACGGGCGTTTACCTCCGCCCTTGGTGTATTATGGTGATCGAGACACTCCTAATTCAGTGTTAGATGAGCAGCTCAAGGAGAGGGACATCATGTTGGGAGCATTGAAGGAACACTTGAAGATAGCCCAAGAAAAGATGAAGAAAAATGTTGACCTAAAGTGAAGGGATGTGGAATACATGGTAGGGGATTTGGTCTTTCTTAAAATTTGGCCACACGGGTAGGTTTTCTTAGGGAAACGAAGAAATGAGAACCTGTCACCGAAGTTTTTTAGTCCTTATAAGATCATAGAACGGATTGGCCCGATTGCATACAAGTTAGAATTGCCAAAGACATCATCCATTCATCCTGTTTTCATGTTTCCCAATTGAAGAAGATGATGGGAAATCATCAAGCTGAATCGTCATATATGCCCTATATGACTGAGACTCACGAATGGCGAGCAGAGCCAAATGAGACTTATGGCTACTTGAAAAATAAGACCGGAGGATGGGACGTGCTGATCAGTTGGAAGGGCTTGCCTAGACTTGAGGCTACATGGGAAGACTATGAAGAAATGCAGCAGCTGTTTCCAGAATTTCACCTTGAGAACAAGGTGAATTTGGAGAAGGAATGTAATGATAAACCCCCTATCATCCACCAAATACTAGACAAGGGAAGAAGAATTAGGGTAGGCACATGTGAACATTAGTGTAGGCACGTGTGAGTCTATTAGGATAATTAGTTAGGATATGTTTTATAAATAGGTTTGAATTATTGGAGGGAAGGGCAGTTAGGTTTTGAGATTTTAGTCAGGAATCCATGCACCTTTGAGAGAGAGGGAACAGAGAGAGTTGTAACTGAATTGAGATTTCTTCAATTCGTTTTATTATTCTTCTTGATATTGTATTCGATTTGGTTTAATTATCAATAAAAGTTCCATTGATAGTGTTCCATCAGAAGGATGCAGAAATATCCCCCCTCCCCAAGAAAATGAAAAAAAAAAAAAGCATAAATTTTGTGGCATACTCTAGAAAAAAACAGTACCAGATGATCACGTTCACTAGTCTGGATCTGAATAGACAACGAAGAAACTTGTTTTGTGTGTTGCTTTTGTTCATCTTCCTCCAGTTCTGGCTGATGCTCATGTTGTTGGAATGATAGCTGATCTGTCTGGGGCTTCTTGCAGCTGAAGTCCAAGTAACTGTTGCTGCTGCTGCGTTTGTTGCAATTGCTGCTGAATGTGATACTGCTGTTGTAATTCCACAGGCTGGTAAGGATATTGCGATTGAAAATACTGTTGTTGCATTTGCACTTGCTGCTGGTAATACTGTTGCTGAAAATTCTGTGACTGTTGAAGTTGTTGCTGCTGCAAAAGATACTGCTGCTGTTGCTGATAGTAATAATATTGCCACATTTGTTCTTAGGTATTTGGCACCTGACTACTCTGCATGTGACCATATTGCTCGTAGTTTGGTGTAGTATTTTGAGATTTCTCTTGAGTAAAACCTTGAGAAGGAAGTTGAGACTGAGAAGTAGTGGGGAAGTTCTGCTGCTGCTGCGCAGATTGAATATGATTGTGGTCTTGGCTGATTCGTTCAACTTGTGGTTTTTGTGAAGCAATAGTTTCAGAGGTATAATCTTGATCACCTGATGTTTGACCAGATTGCATTCCTCGGTAGTCCTGAGGAGAATCTTTCCATGTTCGATGAGGCCTTCTTCGTGAGTGTCCTTGAAAATCATGCTGGAGGTCATGATGCAAGTTACCAGCATGACGTTTATGGTGCCACTTTCTGTCCCCAGTTTCATGCATGTGAAACTGTGTATGTACTTGGGGGTGTGTAGGCTTGCCAGGACTTGGAAAGGATGATGGGCTGGCCCCTTCATTGGAAATCTGGATGGAACTGGAAGATCCGACATTTAGAGGGTTGTGCATTACAACCTCTTCATCTGTATTGCTGACACTTTCACTAGACAAACTGTTCTCCAAGGGAGGTTCCCCTTCATGACATGCTTTGGAAGGTAAATTTATTTTGTCATTGTTCTTTGCGTTCAAGGAAAGACTCTTAATTGAAAGATTTTTCAAGGTCACGCCCAAAGCATCACCGTACTCGTCTTTTTTGGAGTTGTCCATGGGCATTGGCATTTGTGCCGATTCAATCTGATTTCCACCACTTCCATAACGCTCAAGAACTTTTGGAGAATTTACCTGCTCCCTTTCCTCTGCACAAATTTCAGAATCTCCTAAATTAATCTTGTCGATGGTAGACTCTTTCATAGCAATATTATGCTTAACGAGTAAACAGGATGTTGGTTCATTCCCATTGGAAGATTGGTCATTCTTGAAGTTTTGGTTATCTAACAGAGACTCTTTATTTTCTTCTAAAGGAGGCTGATTTGATGGATTGACATTGTCATCTCTGATTGGTTGGTTGGTTACAGTGGAATCTGCTGTTTGTTTTCCTCCCATGGTCTTTTTTATGGCTTCTATCCCTGGTATGGGGTCTTTATATGGCATTGCTCTAATAGACTGTGGAAACAATTTAATATGTCGATTCCACACCTTCATTACATCATGGATGGTTCCACACAAGTCAACAGCCTGCTGCCATAGAGAAGTGCGTTAACATTTTCTTTTGTAAGAAACAACACCAGTATTGATAACAATGAAAGAATATGCGGTGTACAGAAGAAAAAAAAAACAAACAGAATCCAAAAGAATAACACCAAGCTAATAATTAAAAGATAATCCAATTAACAAAACCCCATAAGGTTTCAATATTTCTCTAGGTCTAGATGTTGAAGTGTGAAGCGTGGAAGCTCAATAGTTGTGGCACCTTTCTCCTGCAATTCATTTCTCAAACACTTCACAATAAGTCTATAAGCTGTTTTTAACTTCTCCCTTGTGCGGTTTGTAGAGCCTAACACCTAAGAAAATCAAATTTTCTTTGTACCTAGGTGCTTGAAAAACTCTGTAGCAAATGAGGAAAACCCAGACAAAGTTATATTCCCTTTATAGTTGATCGAGAGATTTTAAGTAATCTTGGTACTTGAGTAGATCTTTAAACTCTTTCTAGTTTACCTGTCTAAACTTTCTTACAACTTTTTTCAAAATAACTTTCTTAATAAAATGTTTGTTAGGGGAAAAACACTTGGCTTCTGAGCCTTCTGTAATATGACATCTGAAGGAAAGATATTTAGCCTCTCTCCCCTAGTCAACTGATAAATCACTAGATAAGTATTGCATTGTGAATTACATTAAACACAAGAGAGAGAAAGAGGGAAGTCTAACACTTAATAGTCTAGCCTCCCTTCCCTGATCAACTGATAGATCGTTTGATAAGTATTGCATTGTGAATTACATTAAAAACAATTTTCTATGTAAAACATTTGTTTCTAATTAAAAACTTTTATTAATCTATTCTCTTGGACTCAGCCCTCTCCTAGTGTAGTGTAAAACACCAATCACTCAGGTTTACGAGAGGAGGGGTAGGAAAGAGATTTCCCGGGAGACAGTGGAGGATGGGGACAGCAGAGATTGTTACGGTATGGATGGAGGAGTTAGCAGCTGGGGTTTATGAAAGGTTTTATGCATTTGTGAAGGGTGGATTGTAGTTTGGTAAGAGCTTGGAGGAGAGTATTACCAGCTCTCTCAAATGTGCTGGTGAGCTGCATTCTAGTTTTGTTCTTGTTTGTGTTATCTAGCTTATAGTTGAACGACCTTGTGCTTGATTATTGTTTATCTTTAATATACATCTCACAGGGAGTGTATTTCCCCTGTTTTCTGTGTATAGACTGTAGTCGGGTTTTTCTGATTGAAGAAAGTTGAGAAACCTAGCTTGTAACTATTGGATGTGCTTTCTGGCCCTTGTTGACCCTATTGTATTCTTCCATTAAAAACAAATACACATGCAAACATTTCAAAGGATATCTGACCTTTAAATACAGAGTTGAAATATCCTCTCTGTCTTGCTCACTCCAACCTTGAGATACGTCTGCCTTGAGAGATATTGCATTAGCTACGATGGGATCAACTAAATTTATAAGCTTTGGCACTCCATGCACCATGACGAAGTTTATAAGTTCCTGCAGAAGGGCCATGAGCGAAATATGATGCTACATAAAACTGTAAAGCTGCAACTGGACCCAATTCTCATAGTAATCTATAAAATTCCGCAAGTAAAAATACCTCAAGAAGTAATTTGCAGAGAGGTACATTTCGGATCCCATCTATTAAGACCTCCATAGCAGCATCAACACTTCCTGTAATCTGAAAATCAAAGTTGGCAACTCTGTTCCAAGGAGCATAACAAGGAAATTCTTGACTATAGGAGAACAAATACATAGAAGTGATCAAAGATGAAAGGAAAAAAAACAAGAAGAAATTCCGGAGGGTGAAAGACATAATAACAAACTTAAAGTCGGTCAAACCATATTACCAGCGGAAATAATAAACTTCTGTTGATTTCAAGAATTCCATACCATGTGTTTAAGTCGAGAAAAATGTACATACAGAGCTGGTAAAACATCCAATTTCTTCTTCATCAAAGCCATTTGCAGGGCATCTCGGTAAATATTAAAAGCTTCTGTAGATTTTCCCTGAATAATTGAGAATCAACAATAGATCCATAGGCCAAAATTCAACCAATCCAAATGAGAGCATGGAATTAAATCATATTCAACTACAAATCTGTTTCTCATACCATTCGTTTCTCCATATTAGCCTTCAATATGATATTTTCCACAAACTTAGAATCTAAATCTCCATCAAGCTGAAGAAAAGCAGCACGTGCACCCGATAAATCTCTTATTTGTTCCTTAAACCTTGAATTGAAAAGATGTATAACAGGAACTTTCTGCAACCAACATAGAATGATGGTCATAAATATCTCCAGTCATTTTATAAAGAAAATGAGATAAGTCTTCCCCCAAAAGTAAGAAACCGAAAAGTTTTAGTATGCATAATATCTAGACATGAAAACTATTTGAGGAACTTGAGAAATAACACTATCAAAGACTTCTAAGTAAGGTTGCTAACTCGTGAAACATTGTGTTGAAATGAAATTTTTGTATATTGTGTGTTGGGAAGAATCATGTATCGTAAGCTTTAATTTGATAAATAACATTGAAATATAAATATAAATAGAAAAACCTAAAGCCTACAATAAAGAAATAAGTAGCAAAACAATAATCCACATTCATGAAAATTGGAGAGAGAAACAACCCACTTAAAAAAGAATGAAAAACTAAGAAGCAAAATTAACAATAGCCAAGATTGAAAAAATAGAAAAGTCACACTTTTTATCATGAGACACGAGTACGCATGAGAGAAAAAAGTAACATAGCTTTAATGATTTTCTTCAAGTAGTCAATATGATATGTTAAAATTTTAAAATTTAGTTATACTAAATATTCTAGAGGTATTGCAGATTTTAGTGAAGTGGAACAAACTACATGACTTTGTCCTCTTCACCTCACTTAATCCTTCATCCTCTGAGCAACTGTTGCAAAAATTGAGATGTACCTCAAGGTGTTGCCGAGGAACTGGGGAACCTTCTCGAGCACCACTGTTTTTTTAATTATGGAGCTATTGGAGGGAAGAGTGTGATGGAATCCAGAAACTAAGAGAATAGAATTCTACTTTTATTGATAATAGATTCAAACTAAATCTAGGTTACACACACTAATGCGATCACACGCTAAAACTGAAAACCCTCTCCTGTTATCCTATCTCTCAAGGAAGAACAGAAACCTATTCCTTCAAAGTTTTTAACTAACTTTCCCGCCCCACATTTGTTCTTTATTTATACTAACCTAACTCACACGTCACTCTACACACGTGCCGTGCCACTACCCTTCTTCCCTCTCCTACTATATTGATATAGTATTGGAGGTCTATCATTACTTTCCCTTTCCAAATTCACCTTGTCCTCAAGGTGAAAATCTGGAAATCGTTGCTGCAAATCTTCATATAACTCCCAAGTTGCCTCATGACTTGGTAAACCCTTCCAACTTACTAACACATCCCAACCTCCCGCCTTATTTTTCGAATATCCATACACTTCTTTGGGCACAGCTCTCCATTCATAATTCTCTGCTAGATATGGAATATCGTCACGATTTTCCACATGTGTTCCAAACACTTTCTTCAATTGAGACACATGAAAAACTGGGTGTATAACCGCCTGTTCAGGTAACTCTAGTTTATATGCCACGGGTCCAACTCTTTCAATCACTTTGTAAGGCCCGAAATATTTAGCTGATAGTTTCTCATTCCTCTTTCTTCTCAGCGATACTTGCCGGTAAGGTCTTATTTTCAATAAGACCAAATCCCCTACTTGATGTTGCACATCCCTCCTCTTCAAATCAGCATATTTTTTCATTTTATCCTGTGCTACTTGCAAATGTTCCTTCAAAGCTCCCAAGGCTATATCTCTCTCCTTCAGTTGTTCATCCAATGTTGAATTGGATGTATCTCTATCTCCATAATATATTAGAGGAGAAGGTAATCGTCCATATACTGCCTGAAATGGTGTGATACCTAACGAACGCTGATAAGTGGTATTATACCAATATTCAGCCCATGGTATCCATTTTACCCACTCCTTCGGTTTTTCTCTACAAAAACACCGTAAATAAATCTCCACTCCACGATTCACTACTTCTGTTTGTCCATCCAATTGAGGATGGTATGCTGTACTATGGTTTAATCTTGTGCCCGCTAGCCTGAACAACTCTTTCCAGAATGAGCTCAGAAATACTTTATCCCTATCTAACACAATGGACTTTGGAAAGCCATGTAGTCGCACCACTTCTTTAACAAACAATTCTGCTACAGACTTCGTGTTAATGGATGCTTCAATGGTAAGAAGTGACCATATTTACTGAAGCGATCTACCACCACCAGAATAACCTCGAATCCATTCGCTTTTGGTAATCCTTCTACAAAATCCATGGAAATATCTTCCCAAACTCTATTAGGGACTTCCAAAGGTATTAACAACCCTGCTGGAGATAATGCTAGAGTTTTATTTCTTTGACAAATCAAGCATTCTTCACAATATTTTTTAACATCTTGTTTCATTCCTTCCCAGTATAACTCTCCAGTCAATCTCTTGCACGTTTGTAAGAAACCCGAATGTCCTCCAAATACCGAATCATGAAGCGTATGTAAGATCATAGGAATCAGTTTAGAAGTTTTAGAAATTACCATTCGATTCTTATACATCAACATCCCCTGCTTCATAGAGTATTTGCTGGACTGCTCCTCACCTTTTTCTGCTAATTCTTCTCTGATCTTCTTGAACTTCTCATCTTGATTAACCTCTACTTTAATCATTGCCACATCAATTATATTTGGAGCTGTCAAATGATTCAGATGGACAGTAGGTGGTACTCTAGACAATGCATCAGCAGCCTTATTTTCTAATCCTGGTTTATATATTACCTCAAACGAATATCCTAAAAGCTTAGATATCCATTTTTGGTACCGGGGTTGTATCACCCGTTGTTCCAGCAGGAATTTTAATGACCGTTGATCAGTTTTTACTTTGAATCTCTTCCCCAGCAAATAGGGTCGCCACCTCTGTACTGCCATTACTACAGCCATCAATTCCCGTTCATAAACAGGTTTAACTCTATCTCTAACTGCTAGAATGTGGCTATAATAAGCAATAGGCCTATGGTTTTGTATCAACACAGCACCTAAACCATAGCCCGAAGCATCCGTTTTAATTTCAAAGGGAATGCTGAAATCTGGCATTGCCAATACCGGTAGTGTCATCATGGTTCTCTGCAGTCTGACGAAAGCTTCCTGAGCCTCTTCAGTCCATCTAAATCCCCCTTTCTTCAACAATTGAGTCAGTGGTGCTGCAATCGTACCATAATGCCTTACAAACTTACGATAATATCCAGTTAAACCCAAAAATCCTCGGACTTCTCTCACGTTAACTGGAATAGGCCATTCTTTGATGGCTCTAATTTTCTCCAGATCCACCTCAACTCCCCTTCCAGATATAATATGCCCTAGATATTCTACCCTTGCCTTGGCAAAACTGCACTTTTTCTTGTTAACATATAATTCATTCTTTCGCAGTATTTCTAACACTGCTTTGAGGTGATCCGAATGAGCTTTCAAATCTCTGCTATAGATCAATATATCGTCAAAGAATACTAGCACAAACTTTCTGAGAAACGGCTTGAATACAGCATTCTTAAGGATTGGAAAGTTGAAGGTGCATTCGTTAGTCCGAAAGGCATCACCATGAACTCATAATGACCTTCATGCGTCCTGAATGCAGTCTTTTCAATATCATCGAAATTCATTCTAATATGATGATATCCTGTCTTCAGATCCAGCTTAGTGAATATCACAGCTCCATTTAACTCATCAAATAACTCTTCAATTACTGGTATTGGAAATTTATCAGGCACAGTCACATTGCTCAAGGCTCTGTAATCTACGCAAAACCGCCAACTATCATCTTTTTTTCTCACCAATAATACAGGGCTCGAGTAAGGACTCGTGCTGGGCCGTATTATCCCTGACGATAACATTTCTTCAACTAACTTCTCCATCTCAGTTTTTTGTTGGTAAGCATATCGATATGGTCGCACATTTACTGGATTTACACCCTCCTTCAGATGAATGTAATGCTCTATTACCCGCTGGGGAGGTAAAGTTTCTGGCCAATCAAAAACATCGTCAAATCTTTTCAACACAACAGCGACCGACTCTTCCTCAGTCAATACTTCCTCAATCGAATCTTCTTCCTCTGATATTTCACATCTTTCCAAGGCTCTGTACTCTACCAAATAGCCTTGATCCTCTTCTCCCCATGTTTTAACTAAATTTTTCAGGCTTACTTTAGCCTTAGTCAAACTAGGGTCTCCTCGTATTATAATCTTCTTTCCTTGATACATAAAGGACAATATCAAGTTCTTCCAATCTACCTTCGTTATCCCTAAGGAATTAAGTCACTTCATCCCTAGAATGGCATCTACTCCCCCTAATTCCAATGGTAAGAATTCATCAATCACTTTCCATTTTCCTATCATCAGTTCCACATCTTTACATATCCCTTTTCCTTTTACAGCAGTACCGGAACCCAAAATTACCCCATAATTTGAGGTTTCTTTTGTCTCCAGTTGTAATTCCTTCACAAGTATTTCAGAAACAAAATTGTGTGTTGCTCCACAATCAATCAACACCACCACATCCCTTTCTTGTATCCTTCCCTTCACCTTCATCGTCCCTGGATTAGATAATCCAACCACAGAGTTGATAGATAACTCTACTATCGCCTGGCTTTCTTCCATTATTTCAATAGTCTTCAACTCCTTCATTGTCTCCTCTCCTTCCTCGATAATTTCGTATTCTTCATCATCCCCATTAACTACTAGCATTCGTAATTTCCTCAACTCCTTAGTTTTGCATTTATGGTCATGAGAATATTTCTCATTACACCGAAAACACAACCCTTTCTCCTTTCGAGCTTGGAATTCCGCATCAGATAATCGTTTTGATGGTCCTTCTTTTGGAACTTCCTCCTTTGATGTCCCACGTAGAGTAATGGTTCTCATTGGCCAATTCGTACCCCCCTTATTTTCTCCAGTGTTCGAATTCGTGTTAGCCTTAGTACTATTCTGTGGATTAGTCATTCTTCCTCTGGAATATCCAGGAAGATTTGCCTCACGTCGAATATCTTCTCTGTTTTCAATCTTCTGCGCTATCTTCATCATATGGGCTAAACCTTTCGGTTCGCAAAAGTCCATCTCTGCTTGAATCCATGGTTTCAATCCCGAAACAAACGTCTCTTCTACTACTTTTTCGGGTAAATCAGTTAGTGGTGATACCCACTTATCGAATAAATTTTGATATTCATCCACAGTTGTTGTTTGTTGGATACGCAAAAATCGCCCATACAAGGATCCTTCTCTAGATGAACGGAATCTCTCTAACAACCTCTCCTTCATATTCGCCCAATCAACAAACTTCTCCCGTTCCTCTTGAGAACGAAACCAATTCAGCGCTGATCCTTCGAAACTTATAGTAGAAATTGTCATCTTCTTAGATTCAATGAGTTTATGGATACGAAAATACCTCTCAGCACGAAATAACCACGAATCGAGATCATCTCTGTTGAATATCGGCATCTCCACCTTCTTGAATTTGTTTCGGTCATTGTTCCCTTCGTCATTCGGTTTCTTCTCTTCGTTTTTCGTTTCATCTTCTCCTCGAAGATCCTTCGCATTCATCGTTCATCTTCGCCGGAAAAGTCCACATAGACAATTCGGATATCCTTTCATTCATCGTTGATCTTTCCTGTGCGGCTGATTCCATAATTCTCAACATTACTTTATTTTGCCTTTCCATATTCTTCGAGATTTCCATCAACGTTTTCTCAATCGCCGGCAATTTCCCGATCTCCTTCTTAATGTCGTGAATCTCTTGATCTATCGTTTCAATCTTTTCTTCAATCCTCGTCTGCAGCATCTTTCTTCTTGGCCAGAATCACACGCTCTGATACCAATTTGATGGAATCCAGAATCCTTGTCTGCACCATCTTTCTTCTTGGCCAGAATCACACGCTCTGATACCAATTTGATGGAATCCAGAAGCTAAGAGAATAGAATTCTACTTTTATTGATAATAGATTCAAACTGAATCTAGGTTACACACACTAAAACTGAAAACCCTCTCATGTTATCCTATCTCTCAAGGAAGAACAAAAACCTATTCCTTCAAAGTTTCTAACTAACTTTCCCGCCCCACATTTGTTCTTTATTTATACTAACCTAACTCACACGTGTCACTCTACACACGTGCCGTGCCACTACCCTTCTTCCCTCTCCTACTATATTGATATAGTATTCAAGGTCTATCAGAGTGTTACAATAACAGCCCTACTTCCCTCTTTGCAGCCTCGTCACTAAAATGAGAAATCGACAATTGGGTTTGTTTTTTGCAACCAAAGATAGCCATGCAATGGTGCGTCTTTATTATGGATGCTTTATTTTGTCTCTACTTATGAAGGGTAAAATGGATACTACAGGCAATGTGATGCGAAAAAATTTGCCCTTTGACCTAAGTTGAGGAAAACGTGAAGAATTTCCATTTGATGAGATATCCAGACAACTTTTCATTTCCTCTTTCTTCAACTTCATCTTCTTCAGTCCTCAAATGCAATTTTTTTTCCATTTTCTTCTAGTTGCTAACAAGGCTTTTGTTGTTTCGTAATTTTTGTCCACAGGATCTTCACCGGAGTCAATAATGATTCGCCACTAAACCTTAAATGCGTTATTTTTCCGTCTTCATATTTATTTTTTAGCTTTACTAATTCTTGAATCGAACAATCCGATTCAGAAATGATTCACATTTCACATCCTCAAGTTATATGATACCTAATATTTCTTACTCAAACCCACAACTCACGAGTTGTATCGTATTCCCGTCATTTCAATTTGAGTTGTACAATACACAAGTTTGTTTTTCATTATTCTCTAGTTGTCAACAAGGGTTTCGTTATGTAACTTTCGTCCACGAGATCTTCACTGCCGTTAACAATGATCCAACACTAACCTTAGAAGCATTTTTTTAGTATCTGAGCAGCTTATGTGCATCTCGACTAATATCACGGGACAACCTGCCTGACCCTACAACATTTGGGTGTCAAGGAAACTCATAAGAAATTAATTCCTAGGTAGACAGCCACCATGGATTGAACTCATAACCTCTTAGTTAGTTATTAAAACTATGTCTCCCTGTTTATCATCTATTCACACTTCACATCCTCGAATCATACGGTACCTAATATTTCTTACTCAAACCTACAACTCACAAGTTGTATCGTTTTCCCTTCGTTTCGATTTGAGTCGTATGATACACAAGTTGTATAGTACAATTTTAACGGTGCTTCCAAGAGCCTTTACCAAATTTCAAGAAATTGATCACCCGAAAAGTAACCAACTTTATTTCTACCCATGTTAGAAAATGATTATATTCTTAGCCGTTTATATTTTGCAAAAATAATAAAAACAAAACAAAACAAAAAACCATGTAAAAAGTAAACCATTTCTTTGGTTGATAGGGGGATTATACATTTATATTGGTTGAAAGAGTAGGAACTCCTCAACAAAAGCAGACATCCCTCAATTAACAAGCTTCCAAGGTTTCTCATGCTTGTAGAACAACAACGCAAAAACAGGCAATCAAAAGGTAAATAAAAGGCTTTCCTCCTATGAGCTAACACAATATTCATTACAATAGTAAATCAATATCATACATAAAAAATAGAGAATATAAGTCCCCACCATAAGAAGGTATACCTTGAGAAAAGTTTTTGTTGCACGCTCTAGAGCAAACATTGCTAACTCTCTTCCACCCTTAGTTTCCACAAACTCCACATAGCGCATCCAAAACTCAGGATAACTAGCACAGGGAATTAAGCATCTCTCGTAGAGTTTAACCGCCTATTAGAAAAAGGATCTTCAATTGAAACAAAATAACCACAAGGAGAGCGATGGTTTAAACATCATAACAATTTGGGACCATACCCAATCAAAATCTCCATACATCTCCACTAAGTCCAAATAAGAATGCCAATTCTTCAGTTGACCATCATCAAGGGGTTTTACATGAAAATATGTCCTCCTGATCTTATCCTCAAAGTGCATAATTTTTTCCTTTAGTTGACATGCTTCGTCATAGAGTTTTTCACCAGCATGCACGTACTTCAGTAGTGAACTATACCTAGTTGTGCCAGCAGACAGATCCAGAAGGTCTTTAATGACAGAAGACAGTTCAGTATCCGTACACTTAGTTGGGACTTCACTATCCGGAGAAGCTTCAAATTCCATGGGCATTGAATTATTGCACCCAGTATCAGATTGGATATTCTCTTTCAGAGAAGCAGTCAATTTTCTGAAGCTGATAGATGCACTACGAGCCATTAGCTCTATTACCAAGTAAATGTACATTAAGCATGATATTGCATAACGCCAAAAATAAAGAAAGGAGACTTGGTTGCAGAAAAGCAACTCTTTTTAATGGTTTCCAATAATGTTTTATGACTAAAACATTGCAAGGAACCCAGAAGTCTTATAGGAAGAAAAGCACACCTGTTGTGATAATAAGACAACTTTTTGGTAGGAAATCTCAGAGTTTGAATGTAAATCAGAGCTAAGGAGTCCCACTGCTGTTGAGATACCTCAAACTCAATGTACTTGTCCCACAAGCTATAGCTCAAATAGTCTTTTCCGACAAAGGAGATTGCCCTCTTAAACAATCTGACAAATGTGGAATAATGTCACTGAATGAGTTTACTCTGATGGTTAAATCAGACAAAAATAGAAAAAGGAAAACTTAGAAAGAAAAAGGACATGCAAATTAGAGAAAAGTGAGAATAAAATCACCAAAAACCTAATTGGAACGTTAAAATATGCCAAAAAAAGAAAATTCTACGCAGTTCACCCGTACAGTTTTCATTTGCAGCAATAGAATTCTTGACACAAAATAATTTTTCTTACTCTCCATGCAGCACATTCAACAATAATGGGTGTTACCTATTCAATCCACAGGTTGGAAACTCCTAGCAGAGTAAATGGGATCATGGAATGCAAAAAATAAAAAAGAAGAAGAGGAAATCATAATGTTCATTCGTAAAGCTCTAATTTAGTGGTTTTTGGCCTTTTGCAAGGGGGAATCCTCTCCCCCTGCCCCTAGTTCGTTCACTTTATAGGAATTTATATACTTCACAGGTTCCAGTGGCTAGCATGAGAAAACCAACTGAATGAAGGAAAAAAACAATAGACAAACACAGTCAATTAAATTCTAGGTTTCCACGATATGATCAGTCCTCAAAAGCCATTCCAATCAATGCAAACCCCTGAATCTCTAGACCATGCTACTTGTTACTTCTCAGATCACAGAAAATACCTTCGAATATCAGATGGATCTTCAAAAGCTGATATGCTGAAACTACAGTAATCAACCCAAATACCAACAGAATAAGTTGCTGATTGCACTGCTTGTTCAAATACATCAACAACCCTGTCCACAGAGCACAACCTTGTTTTGTGAGATGCATACTTTCTCCAGTATCCATGGCACAGAGGAAACTCGGACAAGAATGAGTCATACACCAAAGAGATCTTCTCAATGACATCCTGCATTTATTGGAAAAAATACATCTGGTCTCAAAAATCCAATAAGCGTTAAGACTTAGTAAACTATAGTTCAAAGTAGTGGCTGGAGTCGTGACAATTTACACATAAGAACATAAAACTGTACAAAGTAGGCCCGTTGTCCAAGAGAGCAGAAAATCCAAATATTTACTTCATAAGAATGATATCATGTGAACTGTTAGAAATAGTGGGTTTGGGTCATGTTGAAAGCCAAGGGTAGTTGAGATTTACTTTGCCATAATTTTTTACTATTTTAATTAGGCTCGTGTTGCCTATAAATATTTTCCCTTTGTACCTTTATTATCATAAGAAAATAATAAGAAATATCAGCATCATGGTTTTTCTTCCTATACTAGGGTTTCCACATAAATTTGTGTTCGTTCTATATCTCTACTTTCAATATGAACCATTGATTAAAAAATCAAACTTCAGCATGAAATGGAAGAAAAATGAACACACAAGTGGTTTAAGTATATCAATAGTCTCCAAAAAATGCAAATAGAAGAAAAGAGAATTTGGCTTGAAAATGAGACATTCACTACACTGTAGTTTGAGCTAGCATCTGAAATGAAATTTGAGGTCAATAATTTCCTGATAAATTTGGTTTCAAAGAATCGACTCAAGAGTTCATGAAGTCCTCTCACAGAATGCAAGACTTACAGGATACTTTCTCTCAATCTCTGAAATAAGTGAAGTCCATTCCTCAAAATCTAGTCCACATTTGGGAACAACTTCGTAAAGTTTGGACTCATCTAAGCCAACTGCATAATGGAAACATGTGCATCATGCTCTACTCAATTAAGTTATTTGCTAGCAGGAATTGCTCAGACCCAAGGTTGCCATTTCCTGACATTTGTTGTAAAATGAAAACAATAACAACAACAATAAAAGCAGCCAAAACAACAAAAATCCTTGAAGAGTCGAAGTCAAACTTCAGAAAAAGTTCTAGTTATGTTCAAGTAAAGTGAAAACAAACATTGCCAATGCAGTCATACATCTCCAAATCAACCATACTTTGAGCATGAAAGGAAAACAAATATATATGAACCTCATGATCCATCTGCCTTTAACTTTTCACTCCATCACCAATTGAAGTACAAAAGAAAAAGTGAAAAACATTTTAACACACTGCATCGTCGTGAAGCCAAAGATGAAAGAACCTTTAAAGGGTTGTTTGGGGGACCAATTTGAAACAGGTTGAGTGGGTTATAGTGGCCCACTCAACGATTGGGGCATGTGTTAAGAAAAAGTGGGTAAGGATTTCTTTAACTCCCCATTTTGATACAACAACACTATTTACAACTTAGTTGTTAAAATAACCAACTCTCCATCACTCTAACATTTCCAATGACTTCGCCTACCAGTAATTATTGCCACCTCACTCTGAAGACATGCCCTAGTGACCAACTCCGACAGCCACCTCTAGTGATCAACTGTCGTAGCGACCTCTACTGGCCAACTCCAACAAAGATCAGCTCTGGCAATCAACTACAACGACCACCTCCAATGCCCAACTCCAACTACAACCACGTACTACCAACAGCCAACTCCGCCAATCAACTCTAGCTACCACCTTCAGCAATCACTTCATCAACCAACTCTAGCAAAGATCACCTTTGGCAATCAACTACAACAACCATCTCATACAACTCTCACAACTACCTCCAGTGGCCAGCTCTGACAAATACCCCTAACTACCAACTTTGTGAATCATCTCAAAAAAAAACTCTGTGAATCATCCCAACGACTACCTCCAGTGGCCAGCTCTGACAAATACCCCTAACTACCAACTTTGTGAATCATCTCAAAAAAAAACTATGTGAATCATCCCAACGACTAACTCTGACAACAAACCCGATCAACCTTATACCAAAAATAAATATATCTAAGAGAGAGAAAACCCCATGGTAAAAGTGTTCTAAAATAAAATTTTGAAATTATTCATTCATAGTTTTGATAGTTCTTTTTTTGTATAGTATTTGAGTGTATAACAAATCAAACAAACTTGTGTGTAATAACATTTCATGATAAAATGTAACCAAACAAATGAGTTTTTTTTTCCTTTAATTTTTTAGAAACAATTAAACACAATTACTACAAACCTAAAAAATCTAATACCAAACACATACATGAAAACACTTTCAATAAACACAATTGTATGGTGTGTAAACCTATCAAACTTGCTAAGCAGCATAAAGAATTTTGAATTTTTAAACCTCTAAACAACGGAAATTTTATTCCAAATTTACAATATCCTGATCAACATCCTACTCCCTAACCTAGGATGTGATTCATGTGAAAGCAAAAGGCTGACGCTTCTCAAGATGCAGCCATGAATGAAGATAGAGGCTTAGAGTGAGTTCTTCGGGACTCAGACATTGTCACGATGGATGCAAGCTTTAACATCCTAAAAGTTGACCAATCAAAGGGTTCTCTTTGCCCAGTTTACAATTTGTCACATTCAATTGGTTGTCCTCTGGACTCAAAACAGACTTTGACTGCATTCAAATAGGTCCTAACCATCACCTCAAATTTGCAAATCCCTCTTTGTCACCATCATCTCAAATTTGCAAACATAACCTACAATTAACTATATTATTATTCTTATCTAAATAATTTTAATAAAAAGTGTTTCATTTGAAATAGTTGTTATATAGTGTTTAATGAAATAACTTTTAGGAAAAGAAAATTAGTAGGCAATCCAAATAGGCCCTAACCCTCGTCTCAAATTTGCAAACAAAACCTGCAATTGACTATAATATTACTCTTGTCTAAAAATAAAAAATAAACTATAGTATTACTATTTCAAATCCTTTTTTCCATGTTTACTATTTCCTACTCATCATCTCTCTCCTTCTTTATTATAGCGTCCTAAATTAATGATTGACCCCAAAACTTAAGTTGATGGGTAGAGGAAAATTTAGTATAATATCTAGCACTCCCTGCACTTGTAGACTCGAAATATGAAGAAGGTCCAACAAGTGAAAATGACTATTAATTGAGTAGCAAACAACAATGCAGAAGTTTGAACATAGGACATCCAGGACCACACTGCTCTAATATCATTTTAAATCACCTATTGACCCAAAAGTTTAAACTAATGGGTGAAGGTAAATTTAATATAATATCTAACATAGTGTTCACTGTTCACTGTACTAAAATAGTCTCATCCAAAACAAAGTTTATTATAACCCAAATAACTAAAATAGACTACCTACCTACTATTATAACCCAAATGCATACTCATATGACCTACCTACTGTTATAATCCGCATATTACAGTATCCACTTCCTATAACAACCAGCCAAGAGCGCAGACACCTCCCCAGAGTTCTAAAAAACAATTGCTGCAATGCTCCAGTCTCAAGGCCATTCGTGTTCTTAATTTAAGTCAATAAGATAACGTATTTTCTATTAACTATTTATAAAATGGAAAAGAACGGCATGAACTCAAGCAAAAGGTAATTTGAAAAGAAAGTTTGGAATAAAACAATGGCTGCATAAACATAAACAGCAAAACCTGCGGAGTCTGATTCAATTGGTTTAGCTTTTGTGCCTGAATTATTGAGAAGTTGAAAATCATTCGCCATAGCAATAGTCATTGATTTGGAATAGAACCGGACTGAACGTAGCAATGACCAGATGGAAGAAACCAGCGAAAACACAAGTTCCCGACGTCGAGTCGGAAGAACTAGACGGGTCTCCATTGGGCTATAGAAACCGGCCCAGCCCAGTACCTTTGAAAACAAAGGTTGAGTTCAGTTCTTTTTCTTTTTACTTGGGGACGATAATTGCAATTTTAACTTCTTAGGTTCGAAACAAAATAATTAATTATAGAGTAACATTTTTAAAAAATTATAAATATAGCACAAATTTTTTAATTTTATAAATGATACAAGTTTATTTGTGATAGTTTTACGATATTTGTAATTTTTAAAAAAAATTGTTATATCCTTAATTATTATGGTTGAAATGGTTATTAATTATAATTTTTATTTTATTTTCGAGGGAGCATTTTCATTTTGGATTGGACTATAATCAATACATTTTACTATGCTAAACTTTATTTTATATTTTTCGAGTCATAATCTAAAACTTAGTTTTAACTTACCGTATTTACTAACTATTTAGTATAGTTTTTACTATTTTATACTTATCATTTTTTTTATTATTTATAGTTGTTATAGTTATATTTAAATATTATTGTGTTCGGGTTATAAATTATTTTAGTTCGAGTGGTTGTAGTATTTATTTTATGTGTATATTACTATAGTTTAAACTAAAATAATGTACGGCTCAAATATAGTATTGTTTTCGTAAAAAAATAAAAACAAATAAATTTTGCATTTTCTTGCTTCTAGATTTCATAATCTTACTGTTTTTTGTTTTTTATTTTAAAGAATGGTCAACCAGACAAAAAAAAAATAAGTAAATTAAATTAATTATGGTGTATCAACTTTTCCTATAAAATTTGGTAACAAATTCTATTATCGAGATAATTAAATCTATAACTTTTGAGATAATAGTATAAATTTGATGTCAATTTAATTTAACATTATGATTTTGATGTTTGTGAAGTTACTATTAAAAAAATATCACACGTGTTTCTATTTATGTTCGCTTATTTTAATAATTCAAATCTTATATACATTTACTTAGCATTAGTAGACAAATGATTATTATAGCTTATAATCCATAGATCGTTGCTTAACAAAAGATATAACTTTTTCTTAAAATTTGGAGACTAACACCATAACAATGGTCGTTTAGTCTTCCCTTCCTTATGGTTCTTTTGAGACAATTGCTAAGGAAAGCCATTTATTTTAACGAGTCGTCAAGCCTGTTGTGTTGTAAGTGAAACTTTTTCAAACTATCCAAGTTTGCTTAACCTTATCAGAACTTAAAACAAATTCTCTTATCATTAACAAATGAGGTTTGGGATTAGTTGATTCCATTTGATCTTCATCTCTACTATCTATGTAGACCTCCTTTTCATCAATTACAACTCACTTGATCGGGCTTAAAGGACGCCTTCCATGAATTAATTGTGTTTTTTGATTCGTTATTTCTTGAAGTTTCTTTTTAAAATTTTATTTTTTTGTGATTTATTTTTCATAGTTTAGTAAAAAAAAATGTGGCGGTTTGATGAACACTTTCCTATCGGTTTCGGGGAGGATAGCCGGTTCCGGTTTTGGTTTTGTTGAAGTTCATCAGATGTACAGGCGACAGTTTGCTTGTTGAATCACAACTAGAGAATCAAGGTCACTGTTTCAATTTCATTTCCAAATCCGAGAAAAGATAAAGGCCGAATCAAGCAAAGGAAGAAGAGGGGAAATGGTTTGTGTATCTCTATCTTCTGCTGTTTCACTTTATATTCCTTCTTTCTACAAATCCAAACTCTCCGTTCCTCTCTCCCTAAGATCTTCACCGCCAAATGCAAAGCTCTCGTTAAATTCTGCCGCTAAACAGAGTTCAATCTGTTACAATCCGCTCAGGTAATTTCAATGACAGATTGATTGAGTAGTAGTGGTTTTGGTTTTAAAAATTTGAGAGTTTTGAAAAGAAAAGTTGTTTGATCAGGTTTGCTGTCGGTAGCGAGGGTATTAACAAGAAGAAGAGTCGTGGTTTAAGTGCTGTTTGTTACGCTATGCCTGTTAACACTCGCACTCTTCAGTGGATCTCCACCATTTCTTCTGTGTAATTCTCTCTTCTTTCTATCTGAGTATTGTATAATTGGATATAAGCACCATCTCGTCTAATATATGATATTGTATTTTATGTGGAACTGTGCTTTTATTTATCGTTAGTAATTTGTGATACGTTTCTGTAGCATCAGCACAGAATGGTCAATTTTAACCAATACTCAGATGGGGTTCAAATGCTTTGCCACAATTCTTTTGATTCCGGTGGTTATTTAGTTTCGTTTAAGTCGGTAGCATTCAGTGGTTATATTTATACAGTCAACATGCCACCAGTTTCACCTTTATCTGCTGTTTCAGAGTCCATTCCACCTCCACGTATCAAAGTATAACTTTTAAAACCCTAGGTTTCTTCTTCAGGGTTTTAATGCTCGCAAAGGGAACTGGGATTCAGAAGTCATTTATCGTTCCGCTATTTGCACTTCAGGCGCCTGCAAGTGTTATCTCCTGGATTAAGTAAGCCTCGTGTAAAATCTCTATCAGTATATATCAACAGGATGCCAAGATCTATGAGTAATCAGTTCCACTTTCTAAATGGCTCAATTTTTTGGTTCTATCTTCTATATCAGAGGAGAGTACGGCATTTGGAGCGCTTTTCTGGCACTTCTTGTTCGACTGTTCTTCTTCATCCCTGGTATTCTATTCTGTCTTCTGATTTTCTTTACTTAGCTAATGAATTTAGTGCACTGTTTAGCATTCACTGTATTCGGGAGGAACTTAGTTCATAGCTTGGCTAGAAACGTGTTAGTTTGAGCCTCACTTAGTTCAATTAACTGAAAGGGTTCACTTCGTACAATCTCTTGAATGAATAGAAAATTCATAGGAAATCGAATGCTGGGTTCTTTTGGATGTAGGTGAATTGGAGATACCATTCATATCACTACTTTTGGTGATTGTGGCCCCATATCAAGTCCAAAACTTAAGGTAAACAACCTTTTAATCATATTTCACTTTATAATTTTTCCAATCTTAGCATTTGATCATGTTAGAATTAGCGGGCTTGTTGTATGTTGAAAGTCCCAGAGTTTGTTAAGATTTTATAGTGCCCTAATTATCTTTTATTATTTTTATTATGGGTTCTATAACCTATAAATAAATGCTCCCTATATCATTATGAGATAGAGAAAAATAATAAAAAAATAACATCGTGGTTTTTCTCCTAAAATGGTTTATCTTTCTATTTTTCTTCATTCAATAGATCATTATCTGTCATTTGCAGGGGAACTCAAGAAGGGTGCATTATCTCCCTACTGATTGCAGCATATTTGGCCTTCCAGCATTTCTCTCGAGCAGGCAGCTTTCAGAGAGCTTTTGATCAGAATTCAATTGTTGCAACAGTAGCAGTCGTTTGTATTACCGCTGTTTCATTCCTGTTCGTGATCTGAGTTCCTTAGTCACTCCCAAGTAAACCTTATGGGTTAAATCTTCAATAAACACTATTGTTCGTCCTGTAATAGTTACACAATAGTTAGAATGTACAGACCTTCCTTTTCATGTTTATAAATACTATAAAGAAATGTTTATTTCTTTTTGCTTGTTTAATCTAATCATCATCCTGTGTCTGTTTTTAGTTATCACGAAATTGCATCGGATTGAACCTGAACAATTACTTGTTTCCCTTTCAAATAACATCAGCACTAACTAGTTATATATGGCAGTTTGTGAACTTGCTTTCTATCATCTGCGGTTTATTGAATAATTTGTACATTGTACAGCGAACAATCTTAAATTGGACAAAGTTGTCATTAATAGATAAAACTAAATGAACTCGTGCAAGCTGAAGCTCGAGTACAATGCCTCTTCCCTGGAAAACCAACCTAAAGAGCTTCCAAATGGAATTGACTTATCTATATTATTTGCTAACATTCATCCAAATTGGAGTTGACCTGTCTATATCTTTTTATTGGGTAACAATGTGAAATATCTTATGAATAGCATATGACCTATTTATTTCTTTAATCTACTGATGTATGTTCCTGTGGACTTCTTAGTTATCTAATGCATAACCTGATGTATAACAGCAATAACTTACTATATAATCTTTCTTTTACCATATTGATGTCTAACAATGCAAAAATGTGCAGCAAATAAGCGATTGCCATCTCTCTGTGGAGAAAAGAAACAATTTCTTCGGCTTACAGATGATTTGCCACGAGCAAACCCATAAGGTAAGTTATGATCCAAAGCAGCACCAATCGTTTTGATATCGAAGTGGCTGAGCTGGGCATGCCTGATGGTTCTGCACCATAAATTGATGGATCTGTGGGCGTATATGTTGGGTTTGTAGGTGTATATGTAGGGTTCGTGGTGGCTGGCGGTGGCGGTGTTTCAACTGTGGGGGCTGGCGGAGTTGGTGTTGGGATGACAGGTGCCGGGGGTGGTGGGGTTGCTGGTGGAGGGCTGTGAAAGATACATAAAGAAATTATTAGCTCTGATTTTGCTTCCTTTACTGATTTCTTTTCTTTTATGGGTAACTTATAGTCTCTTAGTAAAATGAATACTGAGCTCTTAAGGATTTACCTCAGCACAGCTCCGGGTTTGGCGTAGTGACAGTTACCATTACCTGCAATGTAATTTAGACACAACAATTGTTAATAAAACATTACAACATACTAATTCCTGAGATTTTATTTCACCTTTGAGCTATGACTTTGTTAGGCTCCACTACTTAGTTTTTATCTTTAAATAATAGGATATGACCTTTTTGGGAAACTCTGTCACTAAAGTTTCCTCATCGCTGCTTCTCTACCAGGAAACGAGGATGAGAAAGATGAAGTAGAGAATCGGGCACATTCATAACAAGGTTGAATGAGAAGTAGTTGTGCTATCTAGGTATAACCAAAATGGATTGCCTTCAAAGGAAAGCATAATTTGTGATTTAATAAAAGTACTTCCTATTACTTTGTAGAACGGTCAATTTCTATTGGATAAAAAGATGTTAGCAGGATTCACAGATCTAGTAGAAACTCTTGTAGTCAATAGAACATGTCTGAGCTTAGTTTGGTTGTTAAAAAAATCTCTTAAAATTGGCTACCACAAGTGACAACAGGGGTTGATGAATCAAAAAGGTGAAAATGCCATACTTGGGTCTGTACTGACGAGTTGTGCTGTTCCTCCAAAAACACAGCTAGTAGCCGCTGGATTCTTCTGGTAATAGTCATTGAAGGCATAAGAGGCATGATCTTTCACTGTGTTTGGGTCATAGCAGCTCCCACCTGGCTGAATCGCAGAACAGTCTGCACCGCCATAGCCACAAGCATAGTCAAGAGCCACCTGCAGAGCAGTTGGAGAAGCTGCAGAGTTTGCAATACACCACGAACCTCCACCTGGATTCCCCGACACTGCAGTGGGATTCACATTGGGGTCTACTATGTTTGGTACAGACTGTGGTGGTGCAACTGGAGTTCCTCCAGAAGTTGTTGGGTTAACAATGGTAGTGTCATCCAACTGAGTGAAATGTAAAGAAGGTGAGACGATTGTTCTATCTTCTTCATTCTGTAGAGGTATGTTTTCTTGATTTTCTTCTTGTATAGGTGATTTCTCTGCTAAACTTGAACCTGAAGAGATCAAAACTGCATCAATTTCTCATTTTCTTTATTTAAAATTTGATACATTCACTGAAACGTGAATAAGTTACATTCCTGATTCATGCATTCATTTTCATTTTGGATTCTTCTTTTCGAAGTTATCAAGTTGACAGAGTTAAGATTCTCTTTACCAAGAAAAATTATCAGTCCACCACAGGAGAACACTTTCACGATGGATTTGAATTGCATCAAGAATTCAATATCCAGTGGAATTGACGACATCTTAAGTAAATAACCATGAAAAGAGGAGAAATCTAAGTCAATCTCCAAATTGACCCATGAGTGCAAATAAAGTATGAAGAGAGCACTTGAATGATTTTCATCTTAACCAATTGTGTCATTATGTTTTCAGCCTCAAGTTGGTATGCTCAATATAGGTTGTTTAACAAAGAGATTAGACTCTCGAATGAGACTAAGTAGCGATTGACCGTTCCGACACAATTACATGATGAACACTATGAACTTGGACTGGAAGTGTCTTTTTATTTTTTATTTTTCTCTCAGGACTTCTTTTAGGGTTCATGACGTTTTGAACGCTATCAATTGTTTCTTATGAAAATTAAAATGTCATTTTGGTTGCAAATTTCTGCATCATATGATATTTGCCAAAATGGGCACAACATGCTTAGACGATCAACCTGAAAGTCAAAGTTAGATTCTCTCATCCTATATATTGTCAAGTAAAAGAAGTATATGATATCTAGTAGAAACATAGTGCAATACATACTTATTTTCTCACTTCCACTGTCAAACTTATCTAAGAATGAGCATAGAAAAAGAATAGTAAAACCAACATTACCTGAGAAGAGCAAGAAGGAACAGAGAGCAAATAGTGCCAAATCTCTCAGAATGTTGAAACCCATCACTTTAAGTTGGCTGCTGACCTGTGTATTATCTCTAGTTTCTTCTTCTTGGATTTAGTAGTAACAATGACAGAGACTGCCGAGCTTTAATAAAAATAGATCAAACTAGAGAGCCAAACCATAACTGTTCTTGAACAGGGCTTATCATCTTTTCACTGTAAATATTTTTATTCATAAAAAACTTAAGAATCAAAGCTTTCTTGGATCAAGAAGAGAGAGAGAATATAAGAAAACTTGAGAAAGCAGCCATTGGAGTAGTTGGATACCACAAGCAAGAGAAAGTACACTGAGAAAGAAAGGCAAATTTAACAAAGAGATGGAGCTGGCTTATGTTTTCAGAACAAAAGAAAAAAAAATTATACAAAGAAGACGTCTAGAACTATGCTATTAAAGTTATTTCTGTCTTAGATCGAAAATCATAAGTTTGTGAATATTGATTGACATGAAATGTTTTACACTCGTTCAATCATAACTCTTCGAAAACGGTTTTCAAAAACAAAAGTAGGAACATTAGTAGTCAATTGAGTGTGAAATGAAATTGAGAGAATTATTTGTTTATTTATTTATTGGGTGCATCTTAGAGTCCGTATGGAAGAATATTGTCTGCTAGATTACTACCTTTGCTGAGTGATTGATTCAAGAATATAAACTTCTAACATTCAAATAGGAATAAATAAAAATGATACCTTGTAATGAAGAATATGCAGAGCCACATGCAAAAGTAGGCTAATTTAAATATGATTTTTCTTCTTCAATTATTTATGGAATATATTTATATGTTGGAAAGTATATATTTTATTGGATATTGTTAGTTGAAAAACTTCCATAGTTATTTTGATATATTGATGAAAAACTTCCATTGTTATTTGGATATGTTGAAAACAGAAAATTTTCCATTGCCGATTTTTCTTTCTTTTTAATAAAATCACAAAAGAAGAGTGTTGTAGAGAATCCAATCCCCTAGTCCGTGGACCATGGTAATAAATTGGAAAACTGGCTGAATGTTTTCATCCCATCATTTTCTAAGAATTCATTGGAATAGTCTCTTTCTGCAATCCTTTTCACCCATGAGAGAGATCTATTGAACCCAAAATTTGAGTAAAATTTCACTTTCTTTTCGTCATACATTATGCGAGATTTTGAGGGTTTTTGTATGAATGACCCTTCTTTACAATGAATGACTCACTTCTCACGAAATATGATTTATAACATTTTATTTACGTCATAACTCACTATCAAAATATGACTATATGTGTATAACCTTAAGGTGATAGGATCATCATTTGCATCTTTTTTCAGAAAAATCTAACAACATGGGAAAAAAAATATAAAAACAACAAACATTTATAACCATTGTGTTGGGGGGTTGGCTATGTATTACCCCTATGTTGATGACCAGCCCTATCTCACGATAGAAATATTCATCGTGTTAGGGATCTAAATGTTAATAAAATGAAAAAGTGACTTATGATGTAAGCAAAAAGTTATAAATCATACTTTTGAAAGAGGTGAGTTATCAATCATAAAAATCCTCCATAATAGATGAGCCCTACAAAAACTTCTTAAATCTAAGCTAGGATGAAGATAAACAATTGTTTGTAATCTTTTCCAAATCTTTCCAAGTTCTCAAATCTTATACTCATGACCTTTGTTTAAATTGAAACTTTTAAATGTATTAACGAAAGAAAGTTACGATCCTTTTTATTTTTTATAATATATAAGCACATGCATTTTGTTCTCTTACAAATCCTTTTTATTTAAAGGAAGAAAAAAGTAAAAACGGATGTTTCAAATCTTTTTTGGATTATTATAAAATTTTTATTTTATGTTTTTTTTATTATGACGATCGTGGGACGAAAGAATTTTGGATGTTTAGCGATGGAAGATATGTCAATACCACCGAGCTCTTTTTGACATTTTCTTGAAAAGATAGAAATGGTTATTCATAGTTTTTAGGTTTCATTTCCATAAACTACTGTTTAATTTATAAGATGTAGATACTATTTTAAAAAGTAAATTATAAAATAAAGAGAAATTTTGAATGAGGAAAACTTACAAAAATGACTAGTTGGATGTTCGGAAAATATTAATAGTACACTATCATTGTAGTATGAAAACTAGAAAGCATCCCTTCATTGTGTGTTACAACAGAATAATTCAAGAATGATGTGAATTAAAAACAATACATTTGGCGTCAAATTGGGAAGGAAAGTAGCACATATTTCATTAATGTTATACCTTTAGAAAGTTGTCTTTCCTTCTTTTGTTTTATCACTTCCCAAAAAGGGACTAACTAACTTTGATTAGTAGTCTCTTGGTTGGAGCACTTTGATGGTAATGATCATTTTGGTCTCCTCAATTTTATTTTTATGTTATTTTGAAGAGATCAAAATTGTCACTTTTTTAGAGTTCAAAAACCAAAATGAACCAAAGTTAAAAGTATAGAATCAAAACGAAAATTTTAAAGTATATAGAAGAAAATAAATAAAAATTGAAAGTATAGGACCAAAACTAACATTTCGAAAGTATAAGAAATGAAATGTACCAAAGATAAAAATATAAAGACCAAAATAATATTTAAATTAAAAATTTATTTATGGTGCTAACCACGAGATGTCACGTGTTCACCCCAATATAGATTTAGTATGTTTTAAAAGTTTAATTTTTCATTTAAGGAAACATATTTATACCTTTTAAACAATTAAATTAAGAGATAGTTGCAAATTTAGCAATTAAATTCAAAATAATTAAGTATATAGTAACATTTTTAAAAAATTGCAAATATAGCAAAAATTTGTAAAATTCTATCAATGATAGAGTCTATCACTGATAGACCATGTTATAAAAATTGGTCTATCACCGATAAATCATACGAGTCTATCAGTTATACAAGTCAATCAGCGATAGTTTTGCTATATTTGTAATTTTTTTAAAATGTTGTTATATCCTTAATTATTATTCCTCAAATGGTCCTTCATTCATTTTCCTTAAATCAATTGATTGATTTAATTTTCTTTATTTATTGATATTATTTGTATAGAAAATTTTATTTTATTTTTAAAACTAGTGGCACTTGCCACCTTTGGATTCAGTTACTTTTTCTAAGTTATGCTATATTTGGTTTCAACCAATGTTATATTTGATTTTAGACTAAATGATAAAGCAAAAGAAATAGTTGCAAATTTAGCAATTAAATTCAAATTAATTAAGTATATAGCACAATTTTAAAAAATTTGCAAATATAGCAAAATTTGTAAATTTTATCAATGATATAAGTCTATCACTTATAGACCATGTTGCAAATATTAGTCTATCACTGATATACCCATATGAAGTCTATCAGCAATACAAGTCTATCAGTGATATTTTTGCTATATTTGTAATTTTTTTAAAATGTTGCTGTATCTTTAATTATTATTATTAAAATAGTCATAAATTGTAATTTTACAGACATAAACTTGACCTTCAATCTATATAACTTTCAGCAAGCAATGTCTTGGGAGTTAACACTCAAGCCACCACTTTTAAAACCACTTCCTTCCCACACAATGACAAAAACTTGAGCTATCGCATGCCCAAGTTCAAATATAGGAGAAAGACTATTTAATTTACCATTTTCAAGTCACACCAAAGCCCAAAGTATTTTTCATGATTTGCTACAACCTTTGTCTAATATTTTGGATTTGTACAATATCAATGATATCATCTTTGGTGTGCCCTCCAAGTTGCAAGGTTTTGTTTTGTGACTCGATTATTACCCTTTTGGTGAAACAAAATGACTTCAATTATGACTTCCTATTTCGAGACCCACACTGGTGTACTTGAGATTAGGCCCCACCCTTGGGTCAAGACCTTGCACATTAAGTACCTTTTAGTAATTGAATTTAAAAAATTGATACAAAGGTGATAAATATTACAAAATCTAAACATCTTTTTATGAATGGACCTATAGATTGAGCAATTTATATAGTTACCCTTAATAAAACATATAAGAACTAAATGGTCACAAATTAAAAGTTTTCGGAACTAAAGCATCTTCTAAACCCTAATTAAAATGGAACAAACTGGAAGCACCAACCCACTCCCTACTTAAAACGAGTTTTGATATGAATAAGAGTTTCTTTGTTACATTCAAAGAGTATAAACCAAGCAAAAAGGATCCTTTGAAAATCCATGAATGAGGTGGTTCTAACTGAGAAAGTATAAATGCACGTTTCTTCAAATTGACGAATTCTCAAACAATCTGAAGTTCCAGAAAGTTTGACTAGCGTCACTAATAACCATTTACAACAAGAGAATCACTAAAAAAAAAATATTCCTATGGCCTTTAATTGCTTAAAGGAAGGGCTTATTAGATGCAAAACTTCTCCATGGTTCTTGTCTGCCACCTTTCAGTGTAGTGAATCTAAACTGTGACATGTTCCAAATCCTAATAAACTCATGTGTGGATAAACTGATTTTCATCCACTTTCATGCCCTGAGCTTTAATGAAATTGAGCGGCAGTTGAGAGATCCCACATCATGAAACTTTAAATAGGGAAGAGCAGCAAAAGGCCAAGTGAAAGAGGACCGACTGCGCCCGTGGAAACCCGTGTTATCCTTGACGAAGTATGGAGCACTGTGAGAGACGTTCAGTGACATCACTCCACGCTGCAATAAAGGGGCATTCTTGTTAGGTGAGGTTGATCGGATTCATGTCATTCATTGGAGGGTAATTCACTCTACCTGGGAAGCTTTGGAAGTCGGGTTCAATTCCATTTCCATTTATATCTTTGTGATTTGGGGTAACATACTTCCCAACAGTGACAGCAACACCAGATCCGTCGTGAAGTTCAAAAACTGACTGAATTAAACCCTGTCAATGAAGGTAAAGCATCACTTCTAATGAAGCTTATCAAGATCGTTTCTAAAGTCCAAATTATGGCAATCCAGATTGCTACCAAAACTAGATAAGTAGAAAAGGAAGTTGATGTATGGAATCCAAATGTATCTGTTGCAGCGCACTCAGATAGAGTGAGTTCATAAGAAAAATTAAAATTTAATTGAGAAAATAGGAAAAAAATAAAGCCTGAGGTTAACAGCTTAAACCTTGCCATAAGTCCTTTCCCCCACAAGAACAGCTTTGCAATTATCATGCAGCGAGGAAGCAACCTGAAGTAAGAACAACTCGTTGAGTAAAACATAAGTATCCAATATGCAATTTAGTTGATCGAGGCACTCACAATTTCACTTGCACTTGCAGTTCTTTTGTTCACCAGAACCTGCATGGGATGGTAGTCGAGAGCTTTCTAATTAAGTCCAAGACATTGAAGCATATGCCTATTAATCAGTGTGACTTTCAGAGAGAAACAAAATGTAACTAACCATGACAAAACAAATAATATTCAAACTGCTGGAAATTAATGATTTAAATGTAAAATATCGGGCAGAATTAGACCTAGAATAGGGGGTTTGTTCAACTGTTTTCTCAAAGCAAGTTTCAATCGGGCTGACTTCATAAGTTTTTAGTCAAGGAACGTCTGTCCGTAACTTCAGGCGTGTTATCTAAAAGCACGCGTACTGCTTAAACTTTTTTTTCAAAAAAAGATAATATTTTAATCAAGGAATGGAACTCTTCAAGTAATTGCTTCATCAAAACAGGTCCATTCAAATAGTTGTTTCATCATCTTAGTTCCATGAACTCTTCAAGGAGTTGCACTCTCTTTTACCTCTACATGTTGAAGCACTACAACTGACCCACTTAGATCAGGACAATCATTATTCTTTCACATTTTGTAAAGACGCCATTGTAGAAAGAAACAAATGCAATTCTTTTTCCTCATAATCAAGACAAGCAAGATTTTATCCCTCACAGGCCAGCATATGGCAGCCAAGATCTTACACATCCATTTCTTACAAAGCTCCTTTTGATATTACTAAAATAAGTACGACTCTCTCATTACAATCAAAACAACCATAAGGTTCCTAACTAATAGACTAGCGTGGTGGGAAAGATTTATCACACCCATTTTAATAACTCACCCTTTGATGTATTACCGAACCACAAATACCTTCTAACAAGTTTGAACAGAAACGAGTGACCAGACACAAAGAAATTTGACTTTGTTTGCTAAGCTAACCACATTAAAAAGAATGATGAGTTACCCCTTTTAGAGGCCAGTGGTTAATGCTTAATAGAAACTAAAACTTAATGCAGCTAAAATGAGAAGTCATTTAATTCTTCATATGTGCTTAAAGTAATCAGAGTTCATAACAAAAAATTAGATACCACAACTGGAGCTTTAACTAATGGTTCCGCGTCTGCAACAACAGTTTTTTGGTATTGAGGATCCCTTCCAACTGTATAGATCACCTGGATATAAGTGAACCAGAAAAAAAAAACAAATAAGGTAGTTGAGCAAGTCATCATATCATCGTTTTCTTTGTAAATCAGGAAAAGGAGCTGTAATCAAATAGTATGGCACCAGCTTTCTTGACGGAAGAAGCAAGACTAAAGAAATCCATTACATTGAAGAGTATCAACAAAGACATTGTTAGTCACAGATAGTGATTTTTCCATTAAAAAATTATTTGAAAGTAAGCTAGTTAAGCTAGTTTTATTTTAATACTACTAGCAACATCTCTGGTTTCACGTGATGAATGCAATCAAGCATCAACAACATTGTTTGGCCGGAACTGATACACGTTTGCTACCCATGTTTTATCAACCAAACAAAATATTTTCTCATTACTTACATACAGGGTTTGAATCATGGAAATGGTAAGAACTAACACCCTAAGAATACAACAGTCCTTTATTTGATACCTTGAAAATGTTACGACAAGTTGCCGGAGAAAGTAAAAATAAATTCATATACCGTGCTCCCTTCATTCAGAAATAGCTTTGCAATTTCAATTCCAGCCTGAAATGAGCATCAGCTACAATTGGTAAAAGTTCAATCAACAGCATATAAATACAAATACCAGGTTACAAACCGCATATTTTATATATAGGTTTATTAAGAAACCTAGGAGGTCAACGAAGAGAAAAGTCAAGGCTCATAAATCATAATCTTACTTCTGCATAAGAACTAACGATGGGGAAATTTTTGGCTGACTACCACTGTACAGGTAAAGAAATCCATGCAAAAAATGACATTCCTCATGCAAGTGGGAGGGCAGTAGTAAACTAAAGGTCATCTTCAAAACAATTTTGAATACCTGCACCAGTCCACCAAGATTATCTCTGAGATCCAAAATGAAATATGACGCACCCATGGCCTCAAGACGCTTTGTTGCTGAAACAATTATGCATTCTGTTATTATCAGAAATCATTCGTGCATTTGGCAGCATTGAAACAATTCAGATCCACATAACAACAGAACACAAGTTTATCTTCTGGATATAACATTCATAAAAGATTGCAAAATAGTAGTGGCCACTGATTTGTTTTGTTCTGTTTTATCACCCCCCCAATACAATAACCATTAAATTAAAATGGTGTTCCCAAGTCTTTCCTTCAGTTTGATTTTCCAAATTGGAACTTTCCTGTTTGGGGGGGGGGGGGGGGGGGGGAGTGTTTGGGAACCAAAGTGCATCAAATACACTTGATAAAATTGAATTAAGTTGATGCAATGATACTTAAATCCATGTTAAATATGAGGAAAAAACTAGAAAAATAAAGAAACGAATTTATCTATAAGAATACACAATTAAAAAGAAAATATATGTATACCACTTTAACTCTATAGAAAACAAAATTAACAAAGCCAAAAAATTTCTTCCATACTATAGGAGACGGCGTACGGATGATGCATCTGAGAATACAAATCTTCCCTTGCTGGAGTTTCCAAAATAGTTCTCGAGGAAAAGAAAGAAGCGAAGATGCATTTGCAGGTCTCAACTTATAATAATTCAAATTCATACAAGTCTTTGCCCTTATTTAAAGGAACTGGACATTTATTGTTAAATCCGAAAATTCAAAAAGATAGAACTCAATTCCTAAAATGTACTTTTTACATTGAATCTTTAATGGACTATGAGTAATATGTGGAATTATGTAGTTATAAACTTTACCCACAGGGCAGTTGAATTCATTCGACAATTACCAGTAACCAAGTCTTTTTTAGCCAATCCATTGAATTCCTTTAGGCGAATGTACCCAACAGAAGAGGTGGCATCCATTTGCTCTAGGCGGTAAAAGACAGGGGTTCGAGCAAGAACTTGTCTTTGGACTTGAATACTTTCTACTGGCCCACAGTTACCATGCATGACCTATAAAAAATGCATCCTGGATGATTGAAAGAAACATAACAAAAAGAAAAAAAGTTAACAGGACATTCTATCAAATTGAAACAAATCTGTGATAACAACCTTAACAGTCACAAGTGTTTCATTAGGGCCTTGTAGTAATGAAGATACTTCGAATGCTGATTTTCCTCCCGCATCCACTCCATTTACAGCTACAATTTCATCTCCCTAATGGAAGAAGAAAAAAGAACAAAGAAAAAATTACTGAAAGTGCTCACCACTATTTCACATTAGAAGATTCCAAATTAAAAAGTGGTAACAAGGAAAATAACTACAAGCAGAATTCAGAAGAACCCAGAAAGCTTTCTGCTAGAAAATACTTGATAGTCATCTTTTCTGATGAAACTATCATGATGAATTCACTATTCGAAAGATTGTTTTCAGAAACAGATTTAAGAAATATGGTGGCTTGTAGAGTTATTGGGCACCTAAAACTATTATTTACAAATTAGGAATTTCAAGCATTATAAGAAACAAAAAATTCATAAGACAAATAAAATTAAACGAGAAAAGAATTTTAAAATACAAGCAAATCTGATTCCAAGCATAGCTAGGTGGATAATACACCAATTACCATCACAGATATTGATGATTCAATCCCCACTCCCGCAATTATTGAATTAAAGAAAAATTTAAAATACAGGTGTCCCAATATTTTTTTAGCAATATTTTTCAAATACAAATTTTCAAGGCAGCCCAGCTTGATAATAAACAGAGACAAAAGATTTTGCAGGGATCAGGTCATTGATCAAACTTCGCAGAAGCATAGCAATCAAATGTTTTTCTGAAAGCATTGAAGTGAACAGGTTCTAAAATCAGATCAGTGGTTGGTTGTACCTGTCTAACGCCAGCCAAATGTGCGGGACCATCTAATAATAATCCCAGTACCTTTATTTTCATGACACCATTATCGTCTGGAACTTCCCTAAGGTTTATTCCAATACCAGTCATGTCATACCTCGCCATTTTGGAGAACTTAAAAAAAGGAAAAAAAATAATATGAATAAGAAATTTAAATTTGACGAATGAGGAGCTTGATTGATCGAATCTGACGATTTCCTTGAAACATTAAACATTGTACAAGGAAGAATACTCGGCAAATGAAAAAAGTGTTACCTCTGCAGGGGGAAGAAAGCGCGTGTAAGGATCGCCCAAGCTGGCCAGCATTCTCCGGATGATATTGTGAGCCTTTGATCGAGTTTGAATTGAAATATTAGTAATGTCTTCTTGCCTTTGCTGAAAGCACCAATGGATATGCTCATTAAGTCATACTTGTAACGAAATTCTCAACCATTGTTTACTTGAGCAGAATTTCAAAAAACTTGCATACATATACGTAGACATACGAGTTAAGACAGATAACAAGTGATTTAGTTCAAACATCCGCATAAATTTATCAATACCTTCTCCGGATTCCGATTACTAGCTTAAACAATGACCCCAACTTTTCGTTGTAGTTAACAGAGCATACATACGAAACAAATATGTGTTCTTTACTCTATAGTTCACGATATGCCCAAAAAAACACGGTAAGAATCTTGCCCAAGTGGGAGAGGCCACAGGGGAATTCATACCTTCCAAGCTTCAGGGGACCAGCGATTGCGACCAGAATCTAGAAAGCTATCATTTACAATTTCCCAAGCCTCCCGGACGATATCCTCGTTAGTCGCTGGCGAGGAAACAGTCTCAGAGCTTCCAAATTCATGTAGCTCGTCTTCGTCAATACAAGACGCAGATGAATCGGAGAGCGAAGAAGAGGGCAAAGAATGAGATGATAGAGAGAAAAAATCCACAGCCGAATAATCTAAGGCAACAGATGAGGGGGAATGGAGAAGAAGGCCGAAGGAGAGGACTCCTGAAATAGCTCCAATTAGTGTTTTATCGACCAAGTTAAGAGAATTGCTGAAGCTCTTCTTCTCGGAGTTGACGAAGCTTGGAAATGGCGGTGGCATGGGAAGGAGTGAGGGGAAATGGAGATGGGAAGGGGAGAAAGAGCTGAAGAAGAAGATGACACTCGCCATCTTCTGCTTCGCGCGGTTTCAGATGTCTGTTTGGATATCAGCCTTCAGTTTTTCTATGATAATTATTGCTCCCAACTTCTACTCCTAACCAAAAATTAGAAAATAAAAGCCCCACTAGTTGGTTGCTGTGATTATACCTCTAAACAAATTTAACTAAAAATGAATTGGAGCAATTATACCAGTTTGAAATTAACTTTTAACATCTGTAAATCCAATTTTTACCAATATTATTAGTCTTTCACGATTTAATTTTAACATTTATCGTGTCAAATTTGAAACTAAGTGTCATAACCTTATTTGGTCCAAGAAGTTTGAATATGAGTCCTACTATTAAAATATATTAATTTTTATCAACTTCTGTAGTAGATTTTAGGAGTTCAGTCTCTTCTATACTATTCTACCACTAAAGCCAAGCAACCTTAGGTTAGATTGTTATTATTAAAAGTTTAAACTATAATTGCAAACTTTGTTATAGTGTTTTTTAATCAATAAAATACTCTTATCCAATTTTGGTGTATAACTTAAAATATAAAGCTTTACAAAATCTAACAAAAGTCCAACTAAACTATTGATTCAATATATTTTATGAAAGTGTTCAGTTTTATTTATTTATTTGTATTGAACATATGAGATAAAAAAATATGAAAAATAAAAGGTAAGAGAATATTAACCACGGTAGCTATTTATCAACAAATAACTTTTTAACTACTTTCAAAATAATTTAAAAGTATTTTAAAAAAAAAACTAAGAGTTTAATCATCCTTGCTATTCTAACCCTTGTCAAAAAAAAAAAAAATACAATATCAACCTAATTTAATTTATTTCTTATATGATTATTTAACTAATATAAAAAATATAATCATCATCGACTATTTATAATATTTTTAGATTCTCACTTTGATTGGTAACTTATTATTCGAGAGATATGTTCTATAACTTATTATTTGAGTTATCTATTTATTATTATTATTAGTGAATGAAATCTATCCACGTTCTAAACTTCCTACAATTTTTTTTTAACTTTTCAAATTCTATAACAAATTGAATAGAGTTTATCTATATAAATAGTTTCACATATTTCTAATAGTTTTATTGCTAAAGCAAATAAAAATTATATCAAATTGTTTTGATTCAAGTATATCTCCATCTAATATTCAATTTTAAAAAATTATATATTCATGTATTAAATTGAAACACACCTTAAGAAAATGTGTTTTTTTTTTTTTTGTTAGTTTTATGATATGAATTTGTTGTGTAGAAAGATTTTTATTCGTAACAAAAATTATTACAAAACACATGCATTTTTAGTTTTATTTTTTCTCTTGTTAGTTGGTTTTATGGTTAAGGTATATCCTCGTCTTATATTTCATGTATTTAATATATATGTATGTATTAAGTTTAAGGTTGGCTTAAAAGAACGTCATTGTTTCTTTTTCTTTTGTTAGTTTTATGATATGAAATTGTTGTATATAAAAGGTTTTTATTTGTAAATTAAATTATTATAAAATACGTGCATTTTTAGTATTAATTTTGTCCCAATTTATCTTATCTATCTTAGATTATCTTACTACCTAATATGGAGAATCATTTTTTAACCATTTTATCTAAATGACAATTCTCTAATTTCAATTATGTTATATATTTCATTCTTAGTTATGTAATTAATATTTTATATTCTTATAGATCAAGAGGTTTTAGAATTAACTAATTATATGTATCTTAAAACATTTAGTCTTAAATTTACAAACAGTAGCATTTTAAAGTAAGTTGTTATTGAATATTTTAGGGTAGGTCGATAATTTTAAAGAAACAATACTCATGTACACAATGGAATAGTATTTTTTAAAAAAACAAATAAAAAACATTACTTATGAAATTATTAAAATAAAATTAAAAAAACATCACATAACATAACACAACACTAAAGTTAAAATGATTTAATTACTATTATTATTAAAAATAAAATAAAAATATTAATTATTTGTTATCTTTTAGTTACATTCTAGCAACCTTCATAGGTTAAAACATTAAAATCTATCAATTTATTTCAATAATTAAATTTTTAGAATAATTCGTATAAGTTTAAAATATTTTATAACTTCTATTCTTATCCAATAATATAAAGAATGGCATTCAGCTATTTTTTTTCAAACATTTTGAATATTAACTTCTACTTTTAAGCTTTTTTTAAATTTTTTTAATCGCTTATTCTTAGCCTTATAATTTTTAAATTTAACATCATTCTAACCTTGCTTTGTAATATTATTTTTAAATTTAACATCATTATAACCTTGCTTTGTAATGTTAGAAAAGACTTAGAGAGATGTATGGAGTGGAGCATGAAAAATGATGCAATGTTAATTTTGTGAAATCAAGTTTGATAATGTTTTTAGTTTTTTTCTTTTTTCTTTTTTAAATTTTGTAGTACATGATCACAACCATTGTTTTCTGTATCTAAGAGAGTAAAAAAATTATATGCAATGTATTGTCAATTGTGAAGTCGAACTCATTGAAACCTTGAATTTTGTAATTTTATATTTAAATTTGTTCTACATCATTATATTTACCAATTTCTTGAGAAAAACATATTTTTATCTATACAATTGGTTAAGAGGATAATCAATTTTCTAAAACTATTTTACCAATTTGTCAAAATCTTAAACTTTATTGTTATCATTTGTTTTTTAGACGTAAATTTTTTTGTATATTAACCAAGGTTGCAAAAGGTTGCAACACACCTTCAAAATGTACAGTATCATGAAAAGTCCGTTAATAATAAAAAATCAAAAACTTTTTAGGGATTTTTTAAATAAAACTTTCCAACTTCCATCAAAATAAATGTTTTTGTTTTTAAGTTCAATTAATTTTCTTTTTGAACTGCTGCAAAAACAACAATTTTTTGTATGATAATAGACTCGTATCAGTACATTTTTTAATATGTAAAAATAACAAATTTAAAGGTAGATATTTATCTGATATTTTTTTTCTATGCAATTTTCCTTTCTTTAAGTTTTAAAAGACCGTTTGGGTAAGGAAAGGAAAAGACCTATTTCTTATCTTTACTAATTTATTATTTCACTTTTTTCACTTAATCTTTTCATTTTCCAATACATTCTTTCTCTTTCTTCTCATTATTCTCTTTCCTCGTCTATTTATTGTTATCTCCAAATTAATCCTTTATTTATTCTTTTTTTTCAAATAAATTGATCCACTTTTCTTCTTCATTATCTTTGTACCAAACAAATTAGTCATCTATCGTTCTCATCAAGAAAAAAATAATAATAATAAATGAAAGAAAAAATATTAAAAATGAAAGAAAAAAATAAAATCAATGTAATACAATTTTTTAATTTATAGGACTAATGATTCAAACTTAAAATACAAATTTCCGAAGAAACATATTTTACATAAATGAAAAAAACAATCCAACTTTTTTATACAAAAAAAAAATTATTTTGATACAATTTTTCGTCGTTTTGAAAAATATTACGAACAAAATAAATAGGTTTAGAAAAACTAAAAAAAATTAATACAATTTTTGCTTGTATTTGGTTTACCGAAAATATTCCATAAGCATTTCTAGCACATTGGGAAAAAATGTAATTCAATTTCTTTCTCGGTAGAAAAATAATACTTGCCATAAATTAAAAAAAGAGCATATTTTTTTTAATGTATTGGATTTATGGATCAAATTGAACACAAACGAAAAATTAAATAATGCAATTTATGTGTGAATTGAATTTACGGTATAAATTTCATAAACATATTTTACGTAACAAAAAAAATTAGTACACTTTATTTTGTGTACTTGATTTAATGTTAAAAAATAAATAAAAAAACTACCGTACAAATGAGAAAAAATACTCTACTTTCGAAAATATATTAGATGTATGTTACAAGTAAAAATATATATATATATATATATATATACAAAAGCAACAAAAGAAAATCAATACAATTTTTTTGTGAACATTTGGATTACGGTACAACTTAACTAAAAGAATGAATTTGAATACAATTTTTGGTTGGAGAGATTTTATGGTACAAACAATTTACACAAATACAAAAAATATTAACACATTTTTCATTTTGTATTGGATTCGCAAAAAAAAAAAAAAACAATAATTTCATTTTTTTAAAAAATAGTTATATATTTTTTTTCATACTGAGTTAACGTACAAATAAAAAAAATTACACAAGTGAAAAATAAATAATTTTTTTTATCATAATCCTTCCCTCAAATAACATAATCTTCTCCCAAATAATCATTCTCCTGAACAAGAATTATAATAATGTTGTAATCTTTTAACATCATTCTTCCCCTCACAAACATTATAAATAATCATTCATATTTCTTTCACTATATTATAATAATCCTTATCCTCCCTTTTTCTTATTATTTTTCCCCTTGGTCCTTTCCTTTCACCAAACGGTCCATGAAGGTTTATAAGATTTTCTACCAAGTGGGATTTTCTTTTATAATTTAACCTCAGTATAGTTTAACCAAAAAATTTGATGTAGCACGTGAGAATTGCTATACGACAAATGAATTGAAAGAAGTTAGCCCGACGGCGACGATCGTAATGTCATGCCTTCCCACGGATAACGCTTGCGGCTCCGGTCAGTAGTGGCGGAGCTTCAACGCACAGCTACTCAGAATCATATTATTCACTATCTGTAGAGTCTCCAACACTGGCGAAGTTCTTCATCGCAATTTTACACTTCACCTCTCACTCTCGCCGTCATCCTTACCTTCCTGTATTTACTGCTTAGTTCGACGCATCGCATTATTTTGCCGGTGAGTTTAAATTTTCCTTAATTTTGTTCGATTTCTTGCGTCTAGATCGGTTTGATTGGGACTTTAGTCTGAATTACCATGCTGGTTGATGATTGAATTGTACAAGTTCTCGAAACGGAGTAACGAGGTGATTTTGCATAAAAAACTTGTTAGTTCGATTGTCTTGATGGTTGATTCTGCTGAATGTGTCTACTTTTTGGTACGGTATTGGTGATTTGAGCTGAATTGAACACTGTTAATTGTTATTCTTGGGAGTGAATTTAACCTTCAAACAAAAGAGGAGTTTATAAGAAAGATACTTGTTTCTGTTGTTCTTCATTTAGTGCTCTTGCGGGAGTAGGTGGGTCCAGGATACGAATGATATTGTCTGCATTTCTAGAATGAGAATATTTTTGCTTTGCTGCTAATTTGTCATTTCCCTGATCTGCCTATCAGGATACAAATTTAAGGAAATGGATGTTCATCATAGCCCCCATAGAAATAGTGTGGAGAAACCAGAAGCCCACAAACCCTTTAACAAGGATGCCACACCTGGATATGATCTTTGGACAGATGGGCTTATTTGTGCTTTTGAATATATTGGAAAACCAAGAAAATCAACTGATTCAAAATCCAAATCCAAGATGTCAGATAGGTGGCAAACAAATAGTGAATTTCCAACTACTACAACTGAACTGAATAGTGGCAATGCCAACACACACGAGAGGAAAAGATCATTTGAACCTACATCCCCGGAGGATCTGAGGACTCATTGTGGCCAGTTTAGTGAAAGAGAAAAAGTTGAGAGCAATAGTTGGTTACCTATAGGATGGGACAGAATATCAGAGCTGGTTCAAACAATACAAGTAGAAGCTGAATGGGCCTCAATGTCATATGATTTTATGGATGAAGAAGACGACCTTACAGTTGCAGATCTTGTGGCACCTTATTGGAAGCGACCAGCTGGACCTATATGGTGGTGCCATGTCTCTGCAAGCCACCCTTCTGTGGAGGCGTGGCTCAGAACTGCTCACTGGTTGCACCCTGCCATCAGTTTGGCTTTAAGAGATGAAAGTCGACTGATAAGTGACCGCATGAAGCATCTTTTCTATGAGGTGGAATTCTCCCTAGTTTTTCAAGCTGTTTGAGTGCTTATCTAACATATAAATAATAAGAAGCATAATGAAATTCCACTGTCAATATTTAGCATAAGATAAATGATAAGTGTCCTTCTGATTGAAAAACTAGCACAATGGTTCAGGCTTTTTTTTTTCTTTTTTGCAAGGAAAGACTATTTGAGTGTAACATTGCATAATAATATATTAACTCGTGAAATTGTCATATTTAATACATTATGTAGCCGTGTCAATCTGGTGCCATTTTCTCTTAGTTTATAGCTTACACATTCCCTATCAGTAGAATGTGGTTGGACCAACATTAACTCTAACAAAGAACCCTCATATCATTTTGAAGACAAATCAGCACATACTTGGGCTGTAGAGCTCGTCTTGAAGCTATCTTCAAGCAATTTTCAATTTTTGAAGATATGTTCTGACGCTGTTTCTTATTTTTCTATAGTCTGTTTTCATGGGTGACCTGGTTGGAACAGATAGTCATTCTTTCTAAATCATGGATTGCAAATAATAAATATGACATAACATTTCCATTTGTAGGTCAGCTAATCACAGTTTTATTCTAAAAATACGTAGTTATTTTGAAAAGAGTTTGCCAACAAGTCCGTAGTCACAATTTCAAGATACAAAACCAAGATCTCTAGCCATATATCTTGAAAATTTACAAGTTCAAGCCTTTATGTGGTGCTAAATTGTAAACAGATGAAAATCAATTTGTTTGAAATATCTTGATTAAAATCACTCACTCTCAGTTGAAAACTTGGAAATAAAACACAAACATGGACACATCTTTTGGCCAAAATGAAATCACTCGTATCGGTAGATAAAGGCCTCCATCCTGAAACCCAAAATTATATGTTGGCTTTTTATTATGTCCATTGATATTTTGAGTTGATTAAAATGTCTTTGAGTTGCTATAGCTATCATAATAATTCTGTGAATAACTAAACTAGCAAATAGCTGACAGTCGTGCCTGAATAGCCAAAAGTACTGTCCCAAAACAACTCATTATTTCTATTAATGATGGTTTCATATTTTCATGGATATGATCTTTTTTATTTTGTTTTGATTTTATTTGTTTTTAACTTCCATACAGGTTCCAGTGAGGGTAGCTGGGGGACTGCTATTTGAACTACTAGGACAATCTGCTGGTGATCCATTCAGTGACGAGGATGACATTCCTGTTGTACTTCGTTCTTGGCAAGCTCAGAACTTCCTGATAACATCATTACATGTTAAAGGACCGATATCGAATCCAAACATTTTAGGCATCACAGAAGTTCAGGTTATTTTCCATGAAAGAATAATCCATTTTGCCTCTTTGCTGGAAAAGTTAGACATTTGTTTAGATTATTTTTCTGGTTTCTTGTTTAACCTCTGGTTAGGAGCTTCTGATAATAGGAGGTTATAATGCACCAAGAACAGTGCATGAAGTTATAGCACATCTAGCTTGCCGTCTTACAAGATGGGATGATAGGTAATAATTTTGTTTTGAACAGTTGACTGCAGTTGCATAGTTGACACTACAAGAATTATATTATATAGATTCATGGAGAAAATTAATATTTTGTCGTCAGATTATTTATGACTAGTGGTCTAGTCTCCCTTTTTATTGAGCCAGAAGTGCATAAATCAGACAGCTATTTATGCTGTGTGTAGTAATAGTTTAATCTGTATGGTTGACAAAAGATTCAGGGATGATTTATTGGAATATTGATAGAATACCAACTGAAGTTGTGTATTATTCAAAAGATGAATGGAAACAAGTACAATAGCTTGACAGAATATTAATTCCTGAACCAAAGGAAACATGAAATGCAAAGAGACATAGCAAGAATAGTACCCACCCCTCTGCCTTCCTATCTTCCAAGGAAATGACAAATGATTCAACACAATTTTCATGTCCTCACTGACCGACCCCCCTTGCTATTTATACCTCCTCTCCTGCCTAACTAACTGTGGGTCCCAGTATTACCAGCAATACTCCCCATTACACATGCACTCCCCTTGTTCCCCCTCCTACTATATTGCCATATGATAGGTGGCCTAACATTACTCTCCTCAAAAATCACCTTGTCCTCAAGGTGAAAATCTGGAAATTGTTGTTGAAAATCGTCACAAATCTCTCAAGTAGCATTTGTATCTTGGAGTTTTTGGAGTTTGTATCTTGATCATTAGTCTCTTTTCATTCCTTTGTTTTTGTAAAAGAAAAAATATAATAATAATAACAGTAATTTAAAATAATAATTTTTTTTTAAAGAAAATAGGTCCAAGGCTCAACTAGCATTTTTCTGAAGTCAAGCCTTATTTCTGCAGTAAATATTCCACTATACTATGGCTGATGTATTTAATTCAGTTATCTATTTTCTTTCAGGTTATTTCGAAAATCCATATTTGGAGCAGCAGATGAGATTGAATTGAAATTTATGGACAGGTTCTTATCTTGTATGTCATCTATTGAAGTGATATCATATTGATTTGTCTTTTGTATGTCATATTTCTCATGAAGACGACCTTGATTGTCCCCCCTATTAAATATAGGAGAAACCATGAAGATATGCATCTTTTCAGCATAATCTTGAATCAAGAAATCAGAAAATTATCAAGACAGGTATGCTGTCTCATCACTACATTCAATGGTTGTGGAAAATTTTCCTTGATGTCAGATTTTCTTAATAGTATTCCCGTTGAATCATTCCTTGGTTGGAATTTAACCTGTGGTTGTCTGCAATTAAAAAAGTGTTTTTGGATTGTGTCATTTCATTTTTTTCCTCCCTAATTGTGCTTTAGCCAGGAGAGGTGATAATGATGATATTAGTTGTTAGTTCAAAATGGAGTCGAGGCATTTACTTTTTATTCTAAAAATTTAAATCTGTTGAATTTTGTTATTTCATCTTCCTCTAGTTTGTTTGTTGAACGGTGATTTCTTGGTTGTCATTTTGACCCTTCGGGGTTACCTCTTCCTCCTGTTCTTTTGTTCCTTTTCACTTTAAAATTTAAATGTAGTTTGTTTCCTGTGATGAAATCTGTCTGTAAGTGTATAGCCGACATCAGTATCCCTCGCCTCCAGTTCCTAAATCAAGTTGTTGATGAGCCCTGTTGTAGTTCACAAGAACACACAAGCACAGTCTTCTGGCTAATAGTCTCTGTTTCATAAGATGAAGTTAAAGAAGAGTCACTTCCTTTAGCACTCCTTTCTCTTCATTAAAGCGGTACTCTAATAACGGAGAATTTTAGTTTTTTTTTCCTGTCACTTGGTTGATAAAGAGACGAAGGCATGGGCTTGTGCCTATCTCCGCAGTCTTTTGAAACAAAGATTGGCAATTTCAGGTTATCAGAGTAAAATGGTCCCTGCATGCGAGGGAGGAGATTCTATATGAGCTTCTTCAACATCTACGAGGGTATGTGACAAAAGGCTTATTGGAAAGCATAAGAAAGAGTACTAGGCAAATGATTGAAGAGCAAGAAGCAGTTCGTGATCGTTTATTCACCATTCAAGATGTCATGCAGAGTAACGTTCGGGCATGGTTACAGGTATTTGATTCAATAATAATTTAATGACCATTTGGCATTTAATCTGCTCACTATTTTTTTTCTCTCTTAAAAATGCATTCTACTCTCAATGTTTTCAAAAATTCACTGCCAAACATATGTTTATGTTTTTTTTTTTCAGTAAGACGTGTGATTCCATTAATAATTATAAATCCTATATTCATTTTACAAATTCTGTTCGAACACCTTTTCAATTTCTTAAATTGTAACAAATACAATCATATTTTTTGTTGTGTTCCTGTTTATTTTTTCCTTTTGATGGATCATGAAATCCAATGGAGCTTAGCCTTAGTCTATGAATCAAGCAAATGGTCTGTCTAAATTGAATACTCTTGGAATTCTGATAGGTTTCATTTTCTTTCTAACAACAATTATTCAGGATAAAAGCCTCCGAGTAACTCACAACTTGGCTGTTTTTGGTGGCTGTGGCCTTGTTCTTTCCATTATAACTGGGCTGTTTGGTATCAACGTAGATGGGATCCCCGGAGCACAAAATACACCATATGCATTTGGAATGTTTACAGCCATCCTATTCTTCTTAGGGATTGCACTGATGGCAGGGGGGCTGGTTTACCTTGGATTGAAGAAGCCCATGCCAGACCAGATGGTTGAAGTCAGGAAGCTAGAACTGGAAGAATTGGTTAAAATGTTTCAGCATGAAGCAGAAACTCATGCTCAGGTACGAAAATCTCTGACTCGTAAAAATATACCTCCGACTGCAAGAGATATTTTCCCGGCTGATGCCGATTATGTGCTCATCGAATGAAGATGACATCTCCCGTAAATGGTAAAGATGGAGCTCAACTTGTCGACGGTGGTAGATTGTCTAACAGCAACTTCCTGATAATTAGAGATGCTCAAGGGTGACATTGTTTGCTTATTTCTTGGCTATAAAGAAGAAACGGCCTATGAAAGGTATTTGTTCAGCTAAAGCATAAATATATAATTAGAGTCTAAGCACAAATGTTTTGTAGTATAATCCAGTGGCACATTATCTCCTTTTCTCTTAATAAAGGTGTGCTATAGTTTTTATATTGATTTTGTTGAGACTCGAATCGTTTTGGAGCTTCAAACGAGCAACGCTCTCCTGGTTGCAGATGGGAAGAAACTCCTAATAACCTTAAATTTTGAGCTTTCAAGTATGAGGGTGGCCCTATCCTGGTGCCTTTAGTTGACATCGTAACTTTTGTTAGTTTACGTAAATTTCGGGCCATTGACAAAATCATCTCTAACTTTGTCTTAAATGATGTTTAGTCGAATACAACTTAATTATATAATTATATAAATATTGTGGTTGCAAAATATTAAAGTTTTGAATAAATGTCTTGGTTAGAACATTTATATATTGTAAAATTCTACACAGTTTTCTCTGGAAAGATTTTACTTGATTTCATATCATATACTGAAAATATTAGAATTAAAATAATATATAAACACCATGTTGCAAAATTTAATACTACAAAAGTGAAAGTATAAATCTAAATACTAGATAATTTTAAAATTCAAAATTAAAATAAAATATAAATATAGGAGAATTATCTTGTAAATAGCAAAGTTAATAAAGAAAAATTATAAAATATGGAAACAATTATAAAAGGTAAATAAATAAATAAATAAAAGTAGGGGTTGAAATTTGAAATACAAGAAAATTAATATAGATGTTAAAAGTTTAAATAATATATAAATTTAAACATAGAAAAATTCAAAATTAAAAAGATATATATATAAATATTGGAGAATTAATTTTTAAATAAAAATAAAAATTAATGAAAAAGTAAAAATTAATGAATGCAACGAAACAGAAAAATAAAAATAAATGTAAAAATAAATTTGCTTTTAAGTGAAATTCAAACACACAACTTGCAGGGAGGAAACAATCACCGTGGATGTCTAATACCAATACACCAAAAGCTCTTAGTAAATCTTCCTCAAATTTTAGAACAAAAAACGAAAAACAGTTATCAAAAAACAGAACCACCACGCAATGAAAAATCGTCAAATTCTCTTGATTTCACTTTGCTTATATCTTTAGCTTCTTTTATTAATTGAAAATGTATCATGAGAATTGGTGCCTTATTCCCTAACAAGCAGACTACACCATTTAACAACAAAACCATTTCCTAATTCTTAAATAGTTAAATGCACACCCAAAATAATGGCATTCGAACTCAACCTACTAGATCCTCTTCTAGCTATTGACTATTTTTTTATAAGCAAAATAAACCAAAATAGCAATCTATCGTGGCCTACCAACAAATAGATGGCGATATTTGACTATATTTTGAAAATATGTTTGCATTGTAATCTAAAATAATTTTTCTTTAGCCAACGACCACAAAAATCGAATGGCCTAAAAAGAAAATATAGATTGCAACTCCAGAGGCACATATAATAACACTTAGCACCAGTCCCGCAATGAACCACATCTGCTCAGATCCAAAATCAGGTTTTACCAAAAGGTAAGGCAGCATAGTATGAGCTGAATATACAAACATGAGATCAATCAATCTCTTACCAAAAACACCACCCCAACTCGACCTGAATTTTCTTCTCTTTTTTCTTTTTTTTGGTGTGGGGGATAGTTCTTGCCACTCACTTGTATCAATAGAACATATTACTTGAGAAGAGATCTTGCTAGATGTTCGCGAGCTGTGGCCAATGCTTGACTTATTGTCTGCAAGAGAGATAAAAACATCTTTCAAAATACTGGAAAAACGAAAGGGAGAAGAAGTAAAAAGATAAAAGGCATGCTTCATAAAACAAAAAATCAGAATTAGGAGATTCAATAAAAATAGGGTTCATAATTGTACTTCATACGCTTTCCAATATGTTTTTGGTCATAGGTTCAGAAATTAGATTCTAATTTAAACAATTGTTTTTTACCGTGTAGATAATATATACAAATATGTATTTAAACCATAAAATTAACCAATATAAACACTATTATTTTGTAATCTTATATAATTTATATTACATGTTATAAGACATATTTAGTTAAAAGAATGAACTGAGTTTATAATGTGAAATACTATATTCCTAATCATTTTTTAAAATATAATTTTGCATTTTAAAATTTTAAAATTCAAAATTTAGGTGCATTAGACGATGTTATGTTCAGAAATTTTAGAAGGCAGTGAACCAACAACAAACATAATTCATATTGCCAACCAAACAAAACAAGCTATAGAAATATTGTACTGTACCTGCTCAGACAAAGGAGCGTTACTGTCAATACTGTGACTTGCGACCTTCCCTGCTATGACATTTGCATCCGTCTCGAGAACAATGCTGAAAAATACACAAACAGTTAAATAGCTAAAGGTATGGGATGCCAAGATGGTTTATGAAAAGGTTAAGAACTGCTAAATTGCAATTTCAGAAAAGCATAATGACAATAATCCCACACATGAGGCAATGAAAACATCAAACCTTGAATATTCAGATGAAAATAAATTTATTTCTGAACAATCTTGGGAGAAAATAAATCAATCAAATTTAAATGGTTTGTAGTCTTTCCATCAAAAACAAATTATAGCAATGCTCTACAGTTCTAGCTTATTCAAATCTATGCCTCACGTTACACAATGTCATCTCCACTTTCAACATAATCGGATGTAGTGTGTCCATCAATTTATGTAAACAATAGTGACATATCGAAATGAAGATGTGGGACAACCAAATCTGTTATCGAGCAACAAACCACAAACTACAAAATAGCCAGTACTTGAACAGGAGAGAATAACTTAGACTATTCTATAGGAATTATGCAACTACAATGAAAGCATATTACTCATTAGTCAACAACTTATTTTCCACATAAATTCATGAAACTACAACTACTTTCCTGACGAGTAATGACATTACTACAACCTTGGATTCTTGATATATAATCATCCACAACTCATACTTCAATTTTCATGTTCACAATTTGTCTAGCAAGAATGGACACAGGCATCAACTTAGAGAGGGTGAGTAAAAAGAGTGGCACAATCAAGATACAGAGATCAATTATCAATAGAAGGAAATGGAAAAACAAGTCACACAATTGAAATGCATAGAATGGGTAATAAGGAAAGAGCATATGAGATATACCCTCCGTCGATAATTTCATCGAGACACAGTAAAATGAGGTCCAAGTTCTCAAGTGCCTCCTTCTTTTCTACATTACCCCTGGAGTACAAGAAACAAAAATAAATATCCATCGAGAACACTAATATCAAGCCAGTGCATAAGGATCCAAAATTAATATATAAATAGTATCAAGACCTAAGAAGAATGCCCACAGCATCAAAAAAACCCTGAAGAACGGATGCTAAAATGAGCTCATTTTCATCTTCTCCACCCGTGACAAAAAAATGAAGGTCTTGAGCAAACTTGTAAACCACTATATTGCTCTCAAACATTGCTATCTCCGCTGTTAAAGTGAATTGAATGTTAGAACGTAGAGAAGAAACTCACCGACCATGTAAGGCATAAAGAAACAAAGTGTTGAATTCAACAAAATGGTGTTAGATTGGGAGATGGTCCAATAGAAGAATGCAGAGATCGAAACAGATAATGACTAACCCAGCTACTGATAGCCATGAGAATGAGATTGAAAAAATAATTCTTAGTCTCATGGCAAAGGACAACGATCATGGATAAACCAACTAATAATTTCTTAACAGTGACTAAAAGGACATTGAAATTGACTTAAGTAGGAGAAGCTAACACGATTAAGGATGCACAATTTCACAGAAAACAGTTAAAACCCAATATATGAAAAGGTATCTACCCTCTGTTCGAGCATTAGTCTTCTGAGTTTTGATGAAAACGGATTTCTCAAAAGCTTCCTTTGCACTATTTGTAGGCCAGTCATCAGAATAATACTTGACAGCTACACGCTTCCCTTCAGAATCCAAAAGAAGAATGCTTTTAATGGCAGGGCAAGATTCCTGCATATAATAAAGCAAACATGTTTGGATTAAGGAGGTAGACGACCTTTTTGGTGAACCGGATGGTTTTTTTCCCTATATAATTGTTGTCACATCAATCTTGTCTGAGAAACATACAAAGCTAAGACACGAAGCACATTCAGAAACTAGCAGATTAAGGTACATCGAATTTCTAAATTAAGTAGCCTACTGAAAAAGCTTCACACAGATTCTTATAGAGCAGATGCTATAAAAATCAAGTTCTTCCTACCAGCTTCAAGCATTTCCACTAAAGTCTTGAATCGAAATAAAATGAACTGAGAAGAAAAATCTCATCACGCGCGATTAATTTTAATTTAAGATTTGTCCATACGAAAGATAAAAATCTTCGAGTCATCGGCTAGATTCGTAGACAAATCACAAACTCCATACGAAGGAAGTAATGAAGATCTTCCTACCTGCTTCAAGCATTTCCACTAAAGTATTGAATCGAAATAAAATGCAATCCAAATCTTCCGAAGAAATTAACAAAATTCGAATCAACTTAGTAAGTTCAGAGATCGATCTGTGCTTACGAACACATTGCTAAAATGAGCTCAGGACTCAGATCTACTAAGGCATCAACCAATTAAATGTCAAAAAATTTCGAACATAACTAACAACTCCATAATCCTAATAGCAATGTTCATCACCGAAAATCCATAGGTAGTTACTAGAAAACAAGTCTAATTGCTGAATCCGACGAATAAGTAATTGAAGTTAGGAACGAAGAAATCATCAGTTGACAAAGAAGAACTAAACTGACCATTAGATTTGTGAAAAAATTTCCCGGGAATATATTCTTCGGGAATTCGAACGCCGTCGGATCTCTCTCGCGTTATTGAGAAACAAGAGAACGAAAATCGAAAAAAGGAGACTCTGTCCAAATACTTCGTCGACTCCGGCCGGTCCCCAAAGTTAACTCAAATTTAAAACGAGACCCTTACTTTTCCATAATTAAACTGTGACCACGCTTCGTTAAATATTTATGTTATGGTCCACTTTATAATTTTATTTTTTTATTCTTTTATTTTTCGTAAATGTCCCTTTGTTAACGTTTTCATTTTCTAAGAAACGGAGGTGTTTGTTAACGTTTCATGTTTCTCATTCTAAAAAAAATAGAAACATTTATCATTTTATAATTCTAAAAAAAATAGAAACATTTATCATTTTATAAGTAATTATAGAAAAAAAAAAGTAATTTTTCCGGTTTTCATTTTTCAATTTTTCTACTGGTTTCTTTATTTTTTCAATTGTTTTTATTGATTTTCTTTTCTTTTTTTTCAATTTTTTTTATTGATTTTCTTTTCTTTTTCTCAATTCTTTCTATTGCATTCATTTTCCTTCTTTTCAATTCTTTTTCTATTTCATTTTTCTGTTATGATTTTCTTTTTCTTCGTCTCATTTCCATATTCTTTTCCAAATAACCACTATTCACGTGGTTTTCTTTATTTTCCTCTTATCTTCATCGTCTTTTTCAAATAACCATCATCTTTCTCTTCCTCTCATCATCTTCACTGTCTTTCTCTTTGCCTCTCATCGTCTTCCTCTACGCGACGTCTTCCTATTCGTTGGATCTGTGTTTCTCTCTTCCTTTTTGCGTGAATTGTGTTTTCGTTGTAGATTTTCTCCAAATTTGTGGGTTTTTGTAAGATCTGTGGTTTTAGCTGAGTTTTTGTCTTCCTCTTTGCCATGAGTTTCAGTCCTCCTCTTTTCGTTGTAGGTTTTTGTCTTCCTCTCATCGGCTCTATTCTTTAGATCTCAATCCCCGTCTTTTCCTATTAAGGTTTGATTTTTTTTAATGTTTAATGGAGGATAAATATTTTTGTTTGATGTTCAATTGAAGTAAATGTGAATAAAATAAAAAATAAAATTTTAAAAATCAAAGAAATAAGAAACAGTTATCAAACACATTTTATTTATGTTTTTCTTTTTTTCAAAAAACAATAAACAAAAATAATTATCAAACACATTCCTATTTCTTGTTCTAAAAAAAGAATAAATAGGAAACCAGAAACAAGAAACAGAAAATAGAAAATGAAAACGTATATATCTATATATATCAAAAGACGAAACTTCTAAATGTAATATGAAAAGTTCATAAAAAAGAAAAAAAAAAAACCAAACCAAGTAGAATGAGAAACAATAAATCAATCAAGTAAACATATTCTCGTAGTAAAATAAGAAAAGGAAAAAAAAAAAGAAGTAAAAATAGACTTGGTCTCTAAGGCTTGAGATGGATGTCTGAAGTTTTAAAATGAACTCTTTAATCCCGAGGTTTGAGAAATGATTCTAAATGGTTGCTAAAGTTAAGTAGAACGTTAATTGACAACCGACAAAATAGACAACATTAAACCTCAAAGACCAAGAATGTATTTTGCCAAAAAAAATTATACATTACTTCCGCATCTTCTCTTGTCAATTAATCATAGACATCACTATCATATCTCTCCTTAAGAAAACAAAAAACTCAAAAAGACATCCTCTTTGAGAGAGCTAAGGAAAAATATATACCCTAGCTTTCACCTTGATGACTAGTCCAAATCTCTGGAGACTTTGCCAAAAAACAAAAAACAAACACAAACACAAAGACAAAGGTCACATGTTTCCAAATTCAAATATAATATACTCAAATATGAATGTATAGTGTAACAAATTCTGCCCCAGAAAGAAAAAAAACTGTAATGCTAGAACAAGATGTCTAATGAGAAATGACAATTTCTGTTTCTGAACTTTGACCATTACTACAATTTTGCATGGTCAGTCATCCTAACTTGTACAATACAACCAACAATTTTCAAGAGAATCAAAACAAAACCATATAGAAATCCAACAGAACCTACAATAATAAATAAAGCAGCCACCATTTCTGTCTGTAAAAACTTCTATTTCAAACATAAACGGTGTCTGGATGCCCTTCTTTAACCACCATTTCGTTTCATTTTTGTTCAAACTCTCAGTAGCTTTGCCAGATGAGCAGTCCATGGTGGGTTGGATAAATATTTGAGTTTTTATGTAAAATACCATCTTCTTCTTACACAAGAATTTGACATTTCCATTCAAATAATTGCTTCCTCCTATAATCCAAGCCGCAGGTTCTCTTCATACTGCCTGTGTCAATGTTTTGAAAATGTCTGGTTCTATGTCAATTTATGAGATCAAAAGTCTAAGAATAATCAAATAAGTTATCCACTTATAGCAACAAACAAGTGAGAAGAAATCACTAAAGGTATTTTGGCTATTAAACTTTGCATATTTATCGAGGAAATCTATATTTCCCTCTTTCTATCTTTCTCTCTAATATTTTCCAACTCCAAACTAAACAACTTCCTATCCTAAACAGAGGCTTCCCAACTCCAATATATAACTCCAGATTTAAGAATTTAAGAATTTTACTCACCATCTTAAAGAGTCAGTCCAAGAATCAATTAGCTCAGGACTTGTTTGCATAATCTTTATGGTTTTTTGTGGGCTTCTTAATTCTTATTTTTCCAAATGAGAACTTAAATAATTTTTCATGATTATTTTCCTTTAAAATTTATTTAGTGCTTATTTTAGATTTTTTTTTTAATATTGGATATACAAATTACAAGCTAAAAACAATACAAATAAGGTTAAATTAAAATTCAGGAAGAAAAAAACCCTTGAACTTGGCTATTTGTTTCAAAATTACTTCAAAGTAGAAATCCTTTAAAATTTCAAACAAACATTGGGCCATGAAACAGTGTGACGTTGACTTCAAACAAAACTTTGGATTGCCACACCGACTCAAGTTTTGATTTCTGTACGAAATACAGAGGAGGTGGTTGGTGGCCCTAACGTATGAGTTTGAAATATAATATAGTCTAAAACTCATGTTTGGACTGAGATCACATTTTGTTCTAATAATTTTCAATTCAACCCTCTCCCTGTGTTTTCATGCTTTACGATCTCATTTCCATCTCGTCTTCAATTACTCATGTTTTTCAATACACCCCTGATTCCTAGCAATCCAAATTACATTCAACTCCAAACAACCCCCTATATGATTCTAATCAAACGTAATTTTGAAATGATTATAAAAGGTCAAGAAATATTACAACTTTTGAAAGAATAAAAGTATTTTTATAAAACAAAGAGCAAAATTAAGGAATGCTTATATATATAACAATATCCTTAATGTTTTGATAATATTAGGAACAAGAAAAAAAATTGAAGATAAAGGTATGGAAACACTATGAATTGGGGTTCTCCCTATGCATCATCCTAGGTCTTGCAAGATGATCTTGCCAAAGCACTCTGAAAAAGAGAAAGAAAGAGCGGCACTTTTGTCTTAACTGAAGGCAGAGACCCATCCCATCTCAATTCAATCTCTGGTTATCCATCTAGGCGATCCCATGTAGAATGGACGAAGGAAACTAACAGTTCCCCCATGCCATCAATCTACTTGAAAACTCGAATGCAAGCGAGCTGAGAAGACAGGATCACCTTAAACCCTGCTCCTAAAATGGAGTTTCTAGTACTACAAACAGTGGTGATACCTAAAACTTCAAACAAGTTTGACCCAGATCAAGCTTCAAGAGATGTCATGACATGAATAAACACGGCTGGAACCAAATGGATTAGACTACATCATTAAAGACCCACTTTGTAACTATTTGCATTCCATCCATCTCTAAATTTTGCTATCTACCTTTTACTAACGTTTTAAAAAACCAAGTCAATTTTTTAAAACTAAAAAAAGTAGTATTAAAAACTTGTTTTTTTTTTTTTAAATTTAGCTAAGAATTCAACCTTGTAGTTGAAAAAGATACAAATTATTGTAAGAAATTGAGAGGAAATAGGCTTAATTTTCAGAAACCAAAAACAAAAAATCAAATTGTTCAGAACAGGGTCTAAGCTTTTGGATCATACCACAAGTCTCCCTAAGATGTTTAATCAAGATCTACCTCTCCTCTTCCACTACTCCCAAGTACTACATTCCCAAATTCATTCACATAGTTCACAACACAGAACCACATCCTCAGCAGGCTATGGAATCAAACCATATCTTGTTCATTTCAGCATAAAAAATTCAGAACAACGAAAAAACATCCCTAAAGCAAAATTACCTCATGATGGCACTGGCTTCTGCAACAATGCCGTCAAGTAAACCTCCCCATTTTTCAACCCGCCTGAGTCGGTCTTACTCGCTGTCGCCCACTTGACCTTCCGATAACCCAATTTGGTAATCAAAGGAGAGTAAAGTTTATCAAGATCCACCCCTTTGCTGAAGAAATGATCAAACCAAAGGTAACCTCCAACTCTCAACACTCTATCCAAATCATAGAACAAAAACTCCATCGATTTCACAGGAATCCACCGGTTCACAGCATGGCCACACCGAACTAGATCCATCACTCCATCAAAAATGGGCAACCGCTGCTGCAGCGGTACGTGCAAAGGCACCAATCCCCTAAGCGCCGCAACTTCGTTGTACGGCGCGCCGAGGTTCATAGTCGTAGTGACCATAGTAACATTGTAGAGCTTCATTCTTGCAGCAAAAGTGGCGGTTCCACCACCAATATCAAGTCCAAGACGAAGAACAGAGTTAGCCGCCTTCGCAATCTGCAGTAATTGGGGGATTGGGAGGTCCAATTCGGTCTTGAAGGTCATAAACTTGGTGATTTCATGAGAAGGATCAAACCCCAGATTGGGATTCAACCGATTCAAACAGCCAAGACCCTTACAAGAATATTTCTCCCAAATAATATTGGACTCCGGAAGTGAAGAAGCAAAGGGATTTTGAGGCAAAGAAGAAGAGGGTTTTTGTGGGGTTTTGGCAAAGCACCGCCGACGAGGAAGTGGGTGACACCCACGAAGAATCAAAGCCTCAGCGAGATCAGAGTCAGAAGGGCAACTCGAAAACGGAGTGTAATTCATAAACTTATGAAGAAGCTCAGGATTAGTATGACAAGATGAAGCAATTGGGGAAAATTGAGAGTACAGAACGAGATCTGAAGGTATAGAGAGTTTAGTTTTCGACGCGGAAGCCGCCGCCGTTGGATGCAAGCGCGTGAGGTGGTTGATGGTGGCGCGTATCGTCTGAAGCTGCCGGATGAGATGATCTGGAACCGGCTGTGAAACAGGGGATTTAGTGGATTGAAGCGTAGAAGAGAGATGGTAGAGAGAAAGAATATTGGTGGCCACCATGGCAACAAGAAGAAGCAAATTCAAGCCCATTGTGAAACCCATAACACAGAGTCTTTCGTTTCTCTCTGAATATTTCACACACTGATCTTCCACTCTGTGGAGCTTCCCACTGCCATGGCTTCACAGACAACTGAAATTCTCGCAAGGCCACGAGAGAGAGAGAGAGAGAGATCTATGATCCACTGCGGCGCGTTCTACGATTTTAATTTAGATTGAATCTTAGATCCACCATTGGATGGTATATTTGGCGAAGGAGATCGGAATCGCACGGTGAGGAAGTGGGTTGCAGTGGGAATAGCAAGAGAAGACATTTGCAATTAAGTAGTACTTAATATGATTTATTAGTGTTTTGGTTAATTTATTATAAATAAATAAATAAATAATTATTGGAATTAAAAAATAATTGAATTGCTTTGTTTAAAGAAACACGGAGGCACGTGAATTTAGGGCAACTTGTTACTTCTGAGTTCTGACTCTTAAGCCAAATCTCATGCAGATTTATTTACTTCTTTTTCCTTTTATTAAATGTATAATTATATAATATTTTTCAAAATCTAATAAAGGGTTGTGGAAGTTTTTCTGGATATTCTGTTTCTACACCCAATTTCAAAAATGGGGGAATTTATATTTCATATACTAATAGTTTCTGTAAACAACCGCCTCCAAATAAAAATAAAATTTATGATTTCACATTTATCTAAATTTTAAAATTCAATCTTATATATATTACATAAACTGTGCTTATTATATAAGTTTGGCAGCTTTATTTTTATCATTTATAACTCTAATTTTTTTTATAAGAGTTAGTTTGAGAGTTTAATTTTAACGCTTCTAAAAGTTTAAAAGTCTAAATATTGTTATTAAAAATTTAAGAATGTAATTATAATTATTATTATATTTTAAGGTAGTTTTTATAATTTTTAAAATCTTTTTTTGCATAAATAATACTAAAAAATTATTTTAACTATGCTTTTAAAAGGATTGGCATTATATTCTTTTCTCAAAGTATTTGGACATCATTTCCATGCAATAATATTGATGTGGCAATTCAACCTTCAATTTATAAAGATGGAATACATATTAATATTGTTAAGTTGAGTTTATTTTAACTTTTTTTAATTGTAGACTGTAGTTACAATTATACTTTAAACTTTAAAATATAAAAGTTAAATTTTAAATTTATCTAAATTTTAAGATGGATCTTCGAACTTATATATTATATAAATTTTGTTGATTATATAAGTTTGTGGCTTCAATTTTTATCTGAGTTTAATTTTTATAGTTATTATAAGTTTGGAAGTCCAATTTTAACACTTTTAAATTCAAGAGTTTAAATATTGTTATTGAAAATTTAAGAGTATAAATGTAGTTTAATATTTTTATACATATAGAGGAGATATTTTTTTGTGATTACCACAAGGTGGGTAAATAATACTAAAAAATTACTTTTATCTACCTTATGTAACACGTTGGGATTATTTAGCTACTATGTTTCCCTCACAATCATCGATTCGATTCTGATGCTGACTTTCTTCTCCGATTTGCATTTCAAAAAATTGTTTTCTACTTCCCTTTTGATTTGCTATTAGTCATTTTTTTTCTTTCATTTTTCGTTTTGTGTATTCTTTCTTCTTCCGTTTCGTGGCATTTTTTTTCTTTAAAAAATTTGTTCTTTCTTCTTCCATTTCGTAGCATATGTTCCAAACATGTTCCTCCTATTTTGTTTAATTTTTTATTCTTCATTTCGTCTTCCTGTTATGTTCGACATATAATTTTTATTAAATGACTTGGTATTCATATATACTATGATAAACCACTTAATAATAAATTTATGTTATGTGATTTGTCACATATATGCAGTCACATGTATATTACTGCATATATTCAATAATACATACACATATTTTTTTTCATGTTCTGTGATTTTGTTCTTATTGCATTTAACATAGATTATGTATCCGATCAATATTTTTTTTAATCCTTACATATATTCTATTGTATAATACATATATCTTATGTGATTTGTTACATATATTCAATAATACGTAAATGATGTTTTCTTCAATATACTCAATATATCATAATGTACTTCGAGTACAAATTATAAATTCTTACTAACCTTAAATAAACAATATATACTATAATATATTTGTAATCACTGTTGTTTCAAACATAGCTTATTATTTATTATTTACTACGTTAGATATGAATATTTAAATTAAATACATAAATAAATTGATATAAGAACATTTTATTCATAAAATATACACCGTTATTAATATATACTATAATTACGTGAAATATATGAAAAATAATGTAAAGTGAAAGAATGAACGGAGATAGAGATTCGAAAGTGAGAGAGAGATCGAGAGGAAGAATTTTTTACCAAAATCACAAAAATAAAAATAATTAAGGAATAGTTTTTATTATAATATTACCGTAATATAATTATCAATTACCATATTTACGTATGATATCTAACAAATGCAAATCTTAAGCATGGTTCATTTTCCTTTTTTCTTTTTCTATTTTTTAATATATTATTAATAATAAAAATGAGTAAAGTGATCATTTGAGCCATATATTTAAGTAAAATATTAGTCAATTTAAGATATTTTTAAAAAATTTAAGAAATTTGAATCAATTTTATAATATGATATACAATTTTACATCATTTCAGTTAAAGAACGAACAAAAAATGATACAAACTCCATTAAATGTGTAAAAGATGTTGGTGAAAATTTAAAACACTAGTCAAGAAAAAAGGAAAAGGCAGTACAATTAACTATACTGAAACTTGTGAGATAAGACTTGCTCTTAAAATTTCCTGAAAAAAGAAGTACTAAGAATAAAACTGATGTTTATAATTTCACAATGAAAATTGTAAATTCTGTTGATTATTTATTCGTGGGTGATAACATTTGGAGTTGGTTCAATTTTATGAACTTTAAAATTTTCATTACATGAAAATCATTATTATTTTTCTAACAATTTCGAAAAAAACTTAGTTAGAAGTATAGAGGATAAAATTAAAGTAAAATTGAAATTTATGGAGATCAAAATGTGGGTATAAATAAAGAACTCAAGAAGATGACGACAGTATAGTAATTGATGAGACAGTTTCACATGTAGTGCTCTTTCTAAATTTTTATTGTTTAATCTATAGGATAGTATTGTGAAATTAAATTATGGTTTTATTACAGTAAGACTCCATAAAATAATATTCACATAATCAATACTTTAATAACGTATCAAAATAAGTGAATCAGAATTTGACTTTTACATTTAAATAAGGTTTAATTTTAGATTAAAGTCCTATTTTATATGGTAGTTAAAATGATCAAAATAGAATACGATACAAAGTCTAAGGATAGAACACGATACAAAGTCTAAGCTTACGAATGATGAGATGATTTTGAATATTTGAATGATTGGGATAATTTATCAAATTAATTAAATTGATAAATATTAAAAAAGATCTTTCTAATTTTTTTTATAAATATTTTAGATTAAAAAAAAATAACCAACACTTAAACAAAAACATAATTATTTATCTTCATTATTTTAAACTACAGGTTGATCGGTAATATTTGATAACATTCCAAATGACTTTTTAATGAGCAAGAAAAAAAAGTTACTTAAGTTTTAGTTGAAGAATTATTAGTGTTAAATTGAGAAACCTATTTAAATGTTTACATTGATTTGCTTTGTAAATAATTTCAATAATTTTAATTATAATGAACTGAAACAAACACCATAAATGAGAGTAAAAGCAATAACTGCAGGGAAAATGTATGATAATTTGAGTTAATTTATGAATTACCTAAAAGGAAATAGTGTTCAAAACATGAGGTTTCTTGAAAACAACTGAGACTTGTGCAAACTAATCCCAGAATTTATAATTATAATAAAAAAGAAAAACCTTTCCAATAAAGCTAATAATTTTGTCTTTCAATCTATTAACATTTCATTTCAAATTTTGGCAAGTCAGGAAGATTCAGATATCTATATGGTAAAGGAAACCAATAAGTTGATAAATATAGACGGAAAGAATAACAATTCAAAAGCTAATTACAGTATCACACCAGTTGTTTGTCAATACAGGGGGAGGGTGACATCGGTATCGATCACACCAGACCGTTCTTCATATGTTTCCTTCACCAGGGCTCAACTCCGTTGGTGATACCAAATGTTATAGCTATGACAGCAAGAACTGACTGAGAAAGCAAAAATACAGCACAGTTTCAAAATGAGTAGATGGAAATTATAACATCCTATACAACACAGTCAAGTCCAAGAAATTGAAACAGCAGGCAATCAAATTGAGACTTGAACTTCTGAAAACAGTATTATGTGAAACTTATAATTTGAGATAATCAAACTTCTAAATTTTCAAAAGTCAATCAATTTAGACTCTTCCTTACGAAAATCATCCATTCACTATGCTTTAATTCTAAAAATTGTCTTATATGGTTTAACAAAATTGTCAATAAATGATTTTAAAAGAAAATTATGGATTCATTTATAAGAGTGTAGGCATTCTAATTGATACAATTATAAGTTTTAGTAACACGCGACTTTTCCAAACGAAATATTATGGAGGGCGTAAATTGATACCACCGCAAAGCTACCGAGTTTAAATTGATATAAATATGAGTCTATGGTTTAAATTAATACAAACTCAAAAGATTAAGGGTATAAATTGATGTTTTCCCTTACTAATTTGAAACAAAGAGTTGGGTGCTCAACTCCTCACTTATGTACTCATTACCCACCTACAATAATTCTTGGCTCAGCTCTATAAAACACAGTCGATAAATTTTCCTTGAACCTAAGACTTCAGAGAATGTCTTAAAACATCCCAAATCTTCCTCATTTTGAGTATCACTTAGAGTAATGTCATCACTATTATTATTGAGATAGGTGAGAACTCATTTCTGAGGATAGGTAATATATTCATATAGTAGATACTTACAGCAATTGCACATGCAACATATCCAGGCTTTTCTCGGTAATCGACCCGTACAAAGAGTACAATAAAAGCTCCAACATACCAGGGAATGCCACCAAGAAAGAAGCCAATCATAAACCTGGAAAACAATTATTTTTCTTAATCATCGGCATGCTGGGAATGAGTGCAGAAAAATGGGGTCTCACAAATATAACTTACAAGAACCAGCCCATGCCAATGCCACAGCAAGGAAGACGGGCTTCTTGAAAAGGTCTTCCCTCAAGAATAGCATAACCTTGAACTATAAGAAATAAAAGCATTAAGTAGGATGATGGATAAGTGAATTACAGAATCTTATCGTCGTTGATTTGGTGAATATTTGCACTGGGCAAGATGCTAGGTGCTACTTCTAAATAGCAAGACATGTTGACAGAAACATCTGGTGAGTGATACCCCTTTCACTTTTAAGATGAAAAGAGTTGTTAATCTCAGTAGCCAGTTGTACCAAAGATAAAATTTGATGTGCCAATTTGTACACTGGTAGCATTGCACAACTACAGTCTTCCAAGGAATATTGCGATGATTTTTTTTCATTATAAACAAGTTCTAAGCAGTCCTTTAAAAAAGGACTTGATACATCTTTGTTGCAATCTCATTGGGTGATGAGCAAAAGGCAAAAAAAATTAAATAGTCAGAACCAACCATTGGCACCAACCGTGTAAAGAGAATAGTTCCAGAATACCTTATGGAAGTCACTACATAAGAAAGAAATAAAAACACAATTTTCCCACAATTATTTCCTCAATTAAAAAAAACTTCTCCGTTCTCTTTAACAATACATCCCGATTAATCGGCTTAGTAACATCCAGACTATCCTCCAGCTGAAGACATTGTCTGCCAATTAATTAGATTCAAGCCAACATCCAAGAATAGACTTTCTTCAGAAATCTCTGACTCTTTTCTATCTCCTAAAACACTTTCCTAGATGCCTTCTACACAGAAAAAAATGATTGTGCATGCTCAAGAGACCATTGTTTTCCAAATTCTTCAGAAGAATTTCATGCTATGAGCTATCTATAATACGTAAGAATTGAGATGTGGAATGAAAAAGACCTCTAGACCAATTAAGTTCGAAGAGGTTTTAGATATTTAATAGAGTACCCAGGTTTTGCAACCCAGATGATACAGGTAATTTCGAAGTAAAGAGTTCAGCAATTGTTCTCCTATTAAAATTTAAGTCTACCAGAAAATATATTTCCGCAATCACCATAAAAAGAGGGTATCATTCTCAATATATCTCCTCCTCTCTTGCACATCCACATGCTGATGCTAAAAGAGAATGTTCCTTGTTTTTAAGGAAATAGTTACGTCCCCATGCCAGATACAAACTCAGAATCAAAATAATATCCTATAGCTGGCTAGTTCGTCATTATTTCAATAAGTTAGCTCCTGAAGCATTCGATTTCACCTGCACTACGTTACTTCTTCAGGTAAATAATGTCAACAGTCCCAACTGGTAGGCTAGAAAGCATCCCCTATTAATCCTTAACATAATTTTTAACCTTATTTCTCACGGCCCTAAACATTATTAGGGGTGATATTAAAAAAAAACATTGGGATATTACTCACACATTCATACTGGTGAATCAATAACAGCCGAAACAACAGATACAGAAAATCAATTATAAACCACAATGAGCATCATAGACCCATTTAATAATTATCAAACCAACGGATACCAATATGTGCAGAGAAGTAACAAAGAAAAATAATCACGATCATTATCAAAGACCACACGAAACACCATAAAACTCAATCCCTAAACAAAGCAAACAATTCATAATCAATTAAACAATAATATTTGAGCGAAAATTCTGCACAAACTCCTAGAAGGAACCACGATATTGATCTGTAGATTCCAAATTCGTCATCATTTGCCAGAATTCATACATAACAAAATCATCCAAATCCACGAACATGATGAAAAAAAAACACCAACGAGGGTAGCTATTTACCAGGAACGGCTTGGTAACCCAGATGTCCATGGTAGCATGGCTGATGACCAGAAACAACGGGTTGCGCAACCGGCTGAGGGAAACCGACGACAGATTGGGGCTGGGGCTGCGGCTGCGGTTGTGGAGGAGAAGTATAATAGTTCGCAACACCCTGAAACGTACCGTAATGGTATTGACTATGTGGATCGCCGAATACCACGTTGCTTTTCCCGTCGCCACTCATATTGTTTGCAGAAGAAGAATCAGAGAAGGTTTCTTGAATATCAAGACGACGGCGAAGGTCTCGTCGTCACTGTTATCTTCTTCTGCGATTTCACCGGAAAAGTTGGGAGCGACGGTGAACGGAGCTTGGCGGAATGGAGAATGGGTGTGTCCGGTTTCTAATAAGGCGGTGGTGTTTCCTGATTTTGGTGAATTGAAGTTGTACAGCTGGCAGTTTGTACTCAGCTCGGGCGTAATTGGGAACCCCATTTCTTTTTATTTGGTTTTTACAATGACGTTACTATTGGTCATTCACTTCTCTTATTATTATCTTGACAATAAATAAATAAATGTCTTTGTATCAATTTTCTTTTCTTAAAGAAGAAAATATTGATTTCGATTTTCTACCATCATTTAGCTCTTCCAATGTCGTTTTTATTTTTCTAAAATACAACCGTTTAATGTTGTGGTGAAAATTTTTATCCAACTACATTAGGTCACAACCAAATCATAAGTCGATTTTATTAAAAATCAATAAAAGTCAGTGTCTTTTAATTCATTTTTGGAGATCAATATTGATAAAGAAAAAAGTCACATGTCTCATTTTCATCCAATCACACTAATATACTACTCAAATTGTAAATTCCATGATAATTAAACTTATGTCAAAATTACTAAATTTGACAAGAGATACAACTAGACCTTAAATCTAAATTGAATAGAGTTAGGTATCTAAAATACAATCTAATACAAGATCGTAAGAGAAATTTAGGACAAATAAATGATTGACCATTCAAGACTCATCAAAAACCTCTATAAACAGAGGTGAAACTCGATCTTTGAGAAAAAGTTGGAAGTTAATAATTGAAATTCTAAAACATTGATTTCAACACTCAATCTCTAATTAATATGAAATTTCAAGACTCAATCTCTAATTAATATGAAATTTACCTGAGAGAAAAAATCAAACAAACATCAAATGAAAATTATACCTACATATATTATAAACTTTCATTTTAACAAATTAAACTACGTTGAATAATTCACAATACTAAAGAAACTTCAAAATAAAGTCAAAAAATGGATGGAAACACAAAGTTTAGAAATTAGAAGTAATTTTCTTTATGATATCATGAAAGTGTGACATATCTCTCATAAATCATATTTTAATAAGTGAAATTTGCTAGACTAAATTAAGATTTTGCCATGTAAGTAGAAAGTTTATATCGAATATGAAATATGAATAATTTGAAAATGAATACAGAAAACACTTCGATATTCATACTCTTCGAGAATTGTTTGTTTTCAAAATTCTCCACCAAACAAAACCTAAGGCCTAAACTACTACAAACCCTAGCACACAAAATTACAGAAAGGACTTTGAATTCAACTTGATAGCATAAAATCAGCTTAAGATGTATATAAAAATAACTAATGGGATTGAACGACATCGCACCATTTTCTTTCAATAATAATAAGACCAAAGGGCATTGTATTGATTTGTTAATCTAAAGCCAAAAATTCCTCTTTCATTGTCTAAGTTCAACATAAAACAAAATCGAAGACAAAACATCCCTGACAAAACAATAATCAAAAACCAAGTTGGAGTTCTGAAAAACTAAGTCCGCAAAGCTTAAGGAGCATCAGAACCACAGAGAAACCATCGACACAGCCATAATAGTAGGAATCCCGGAGTAAGCTTACAGCCTTCTTCCTCTTCTTCCACCCTTTCGGCGAGTGCTGTCTGTTGGAATTGGAGTCACATCCTCTAGAAAATATAAAAAAACGCATATGAGTGATTAACACCTAATAAAGTATTATGAAAAGTTGTGAGAATGTACAGCATTCGTGTACTTAGATCTATATTCATCAATGTAGAGGGACAAAGGATTCACCTATGCGTCCAATCCTCATCCCAGAACGAGCAAGAGCACGTAGTGCAGATTGGGCACCTGGACCAGGTGTTTTGGTCTTGTTTCCTCCGGTAGCACGCAGTTTAATATGAAGAGCAGTAATACCGAGTTCCTGTTTCGTGAAAGACATCGTGCCACACACAAGTAATGTTGTTCAGAGTGAGAAAGTTGACAAACCATACAGATGAATAAGAAAATGGGATGAAATAAGTTCCAGAAGAAATTATTAGACCCAACCAAGTACAAAGATTACAATCCATAAAATGAGGGGAAAGAGTGATTAAGAAACAATATTAAAAGAGGATGGAACCTTGCATCTTTGGGAAACATCCTGTGCTGCAAGCATAGCTGCGTAGGGGGAGGACTCATCCCTATCAGCTTTCACCTTCATACCACCTGCGTTCATCAAAATGCATAATTAAACTTTCCAAACCCCACATGAAAAATAATATAACATAAATAAATAATAAGAAGAAGAAATAAAGCATAACACTTCTTTTAGTAGTGTTCCATAAAGCATAACACTTCTTATTCATAAATGCAGAAGGTTTTCATACTCATCTACTCTAGACAATGAATTTTAATGATTCTCTACAGCTTGTATTAAATTTACTTACATACATATATGGACCAATCAATGAAATTACACAACGGAAGGAACAAAATCTAAGAAATAGAGAGATCCCAAATTCAAAGTTTCAAAAATTCCAGGTTTCAAGTATTTAAAGAAGGAAGAAACTATTCAATTGTTTCACCTGTAATGCGGACAAGAGTTTCCCTCCCAGAAAGATCAGTCACATGCTGTTGTTGAAACAACAAAGTCATCATTCTGTTACCGAACGAGAAACCAAAATTATATAAATTTTTCCACTTACAATAAATGTATCGTTAAATGAGGCAAAAATGTGAGCCACACCGAACACATGCTCGCCTTCCCTCACTGCAGGACCAAGAGTCACAGTCTCTTCCTTAGGCTCCCTGGTCTTCCTCCTTGAACCAGACTATGGAATCCAACACAAACAAAAGCAAAGTAAAGATTCCTATATTCAACAGATTTTCATGCTGAAACATAAAGCCAGTCACTAAGAAACCATAGGCGATTGAGAAGAATCATAAAGCACAAAACACAAATGAACAAAAACCCATAAATAAATATAGGTCATCTCTGCCTCTGCTAAGCAAACAAAGACGAGGTACTTCTTATAAACAATAGACTCCAAACCAGACAACTTAAAAGCTCGAATCCACTCCCAATCTACTATATCCCACCACTGCCTAAAACCCTAAATTTCAAAACATGGCAGTGAGCATACCAAATAACCTAATATCCTGGATAATGAGTATTAATCACGATAATCATATAACCATACGCTCTATTAAACTCCGGATTTCATACTACATTATTAGCAGCAAAATCTTGAAACAGAGACGGAAGAACCTTGACGACGACATTCGAAGTGTTGAAGAAAATAGATTCAAAACACTTCTTCACAAATCCATACTAGAACGACTATCATTGGCATGGGGCAGAAAAAGGCGACAAGAACTGCAATGGAAGAAGCCAACCAGAAAGATTAGATGTGCTCACCATGTTTACGAAAAAGATGGCCGAAGTAGCTTCCCCTTTGTGGAGCTCTACGAGAATTTGCCGCTGCAGAAATCGTGCAAGGAGAAGGGTAGAAGAATGTAAGGCAAAATTTATATGAAAGGGAGAGAGGGAACTAGGGTTTTCTTTGATGAATGATTTACTGAAATACCCTCAATCATCCTATGCATGAAACTTAATCCGTGTTTAATATTTTTCATTGAAAAAAACTTCTAAAAGAACCCCAAAGAGAGGAAAATTGTAAAAAGAAAAAAAAGAAAAAAAAGAAAAAAAATAGTAAATTTTACCCCAAAAAATATTTTAATGTCTTTTTTTTATATATATGGAGAGTAGGTAGTTTGTCTTTTTATTGTTTTTCTTAATTCCAAATATATATATACATATATATATATATATATATATATATATATTCAAAAAAATATTGATAGTAATATTTTTAAAAAATGATAATAATAATAATAATCTATATATAAAATGCTGATTGTCACGAAAAAAGGCAATGTCTTTGTTTTAAAAAATGTTTATGAAAAGCGCGGGTGTATGTGGGTTTGGTCCGGAAATTTTTTTAAGGTAAATTTTCAAAAATAACAAATTTTAAAAAATATTTACAATTTGCAGTTAAAATTTTAAATTCTATAACTTATAGTCAAGGCACGGATATGTTATAGTTGATAGTAGTCTATTAGTGGTTCTCATCCATAGAATTCAAATTTTTGCTATAGTCGGTAAATATTTTAATTCATTTTACTATTTTTAAAAATATTCATTTTTTATTCGGGTAAGTCAAATTAGCAACCAATTGACCCAAATAAGATTTTCAACCCAAATCAACCTGAATTTTAAGGGTTGGATTGCCAGATTATTTATTTCTTTTGTTATTAACTTAAAATACTTAAATTTGCCTATAGCATAGGTTAATAACTAGAATTTCATAAAACTCAAATGCTAAATATCAAAATTCAATGTATCTATTACAAACTTCATAACAATATTTATGAATTATAATATTTATAAGTTAAAATTTATGTTTTAATAATATTAAAAAATCGAATTTGGTTGGGTTGAGTCAAATTTTTAAAAATGTAACATAAACCCAACACAAAATTTACAATTTGAGTTGGGTAGTTCAGATTGTTCAAGTCGTTGCGTTATTTGAACACCTTTAATGAAAATACCAATAGAATGTCAACGTTGACGCATTACAAGAAATTATATATCTTCCGATGCAGCTTCACACCATTGGGGAAGATAGGGCACTGACTCATTAATCAACATCGACCTTTAGTCAACATCTCCTGACGCCATGTTGTGTAGCACTACAAGAAAATGGGAATTTCTCGATGCGCAAAAGGATCGAGAGATCCTCTCCCGACGCATAAATGACCATCATAATCATATTAAAAAAAATTGTTAAGAAAGGCTCTCAACGAACAACATTTTACGTCAGGAGGTCCTCTATTTTTTAAAAAATAATACATTCAATTTAATAATGGAAGGGTATATAAAGAAAAAAAAACAATTAATCCCTAAAGCAAAATAAAGAAAAAAGAAATAGAAGAACAATGGCTTACCAGCGGCGAGGGGCGGCGGACGAAGGTGAAGACTGAACGACGAACGAAGTTGAAGACCAAATGGTGGACGACGAGGGGATTTTGAAATCTTTGAAGCTATTAATCCCAAAATCAAAGTAAAGAGAGAAAAGAAAGAAAAGAATAACAATGGCTTACTGACGGCGAGGGTCTGTGGACGAAAGTGAAGATTGTATTGCTGATGAAGGTGAAGGCTGGACAGCGAAGACAAGAAGGTGGACAACGACAGGATTTCAAAATTCTTCCTCTCTCTCATTTTTTTGCTAGGGTGTCTCCCTCTCTCTCGTTTTCAACTAGTTTGAAAATAAGTTTACAAATATGAACTTTTGGTTTTTAGAGGGAAACTCCCGACGCTGTTCGGGGTGCATCAAAAATTTATGCACCAAGTCTAATGTCATTAGACATGTCGTCGGGAGAAGTTAAATATATTTTAAAACGTATAATTAAAGTTTTCCCAACGCCATGCATAATTGTATCTAGAGAAGTTAAATATATTAAAAAATTATAATCTTCTCTTGATGTCATGCATAATGGCATCGAAAGAAGTTTAATGTAATAAAAAAAATTAAACTTCTTCCGACGTCGATATCCATGGTGTCGGAAAAAAGTTTAATATATTAAGAAGTTTAATGTAATAAAGAAATTTAAACTTCTCCCAACGTCGTTATGCATGGCGTCATAAGAAGTTTAATATATTAAAAAAATTAAACTTTTTCCGACACCATGCATAACGACATCAAGAGAAGTTTAATATTTTCTTATTACATTACCTTATATCGATGTCTTCTTATGTCACGTCAAAATTGTTAACCTTTTCCGACGGAGCTTCTATCGGTGTTGGGATAATATTTTTCTTCCAACGTATCACTTATCACAACGTTTGTGTTGTGCATTGGAAAATAAATATTTTATTGTAGCATGTGTCGGGAGAAATGGAAGAACTCTCGGCGTGGCTAATAATATATTCAGAGTTGTTGAGAATTGCTGACACATCCACTATCACGTCAGCAGTTATATGGAACTCCCAACGCCTATCAGGCGTCATCGAGAGATGGCCTTTAAAATGCCTATTTCTATCTGTATTCTACATATCTGCAAATAAGGGATTTAAGGTTTAGGAATCTGAAGAGAACGAACGCCCACCACCGTTGCTCACGCCACCATCGTTTGCCCCGTCTCTTTACAGTGTCGTTGCCACCTTTAAGTAGGTTTTGAGAAGGTAACTATTGAAAGATCAAAGTTAACTGCTCACCATGCCTCTAATGTCCATCATGCCTTTTTTTTTTTTGTTCCTGTGTTTGTTTTTGCTTTTTCTTTTCAATTGTTTTTGGCGTGGGGTTTACTTGAAGAAAAATATGACAATTGCCAAAGTGCAGGAGTTGGTGTAGTGGGGAAAGAAATGTGCTGGATATAATCGATTTGTATGCAACATGGTGTGGACTATGCATTCTAATGGCTTAAGAACTTGAAATGGTGTGCTTAATTACATAAAATTTTTGTATGACACATTTAAATGGAAATGCTTCGGTTTCGTGTATGTATGGAACTACTAGCTTTGGCTTAAGATTTTGGATTTTGTGGTGATTGTTGTATTAGTGTTTTAGTAGCTCTTGTATTCACATGTGTACAATGTGATTTTCTTAAATTGAATGTTATCACCGATAGTTGTTATCAAATAGTAGTTATAAGCAATAATAGCTAACTATAGCAATTGATACCATATTTTTCATATTGAAAGTTACTCTACCTTTAAGTGGCTATCATTAGTAGCAATATACAACAACTATCAATTGCTATCAATGATAGCTACTATAATAGTTATTAGTGAGATTCACTAATTGTAGCTATTTTTTATATCTTTCAACGTGAAAAATTATAAGAAATGTGTGAAATAATTATTTTTCAAATTAAAAGCTATCAATAATAGCATATATCACTGACAACAATTATCAATGATATATGCTATCAGCATTGATAGTTGTTATCACTGATAAATGCTATCGAAGATAGTTTTTAATTTGAGAAATTTGGCAAGAAGTGTCGAAAATGATGGTTCAATGTGGGCATTTTAGTCTTTAACTATTTTGTGAGCTAGCATGCAATTGTTTTATCCTTATGCTATTTATGTTATTATTTTAGGCATTTTTGTCATATATGCAACTAACCCTTATATATACTAGTTTTTTTCACGTACATTACACGTGGATGCATATGATCTTTTAAAATGTAAAATTAATAATATAAGTTATAGTAGTATTTAACTAATAATTATATTTTCATATTTTCATAAAATTTTAGCCTAATTTAAAGTTACACCTCTTCATTTTTTTTTTACTTCTATTTGGAATTAATATGTCATTGTTAATTATAATTAATGACGATGTTTCAAAATTAATTTCTATAAAATCGTGGATGCAAACTTTTATTCTTTTTAGTTATTCTCTGTAATTTCATGTTTAGTTATGAATCAAAATGTTATAATATATATTTTTTAAAAAATTATTATTATATCTCTAGATTATAGAATATTTTAAAATTATATTATTGAAGATTATTGAAAGAAGTAGAAGTTATAAAAAAAAAGAAGAAAAAAAGAGTTAAGTAGTATATAGAAACATGATAGCAATGAATTTTGAAGAATTGATATAGAAATATCTGTATATATAAAATGTTAGGTTTTTATGACATTAAATAGTTAATTTATTGTCTTTTATTATTTTAGAATTTGATTGCTTGTAACAAATATTCATCCGTCGTCCATAGTATATACAGAATATAAAAGTCATATAATAACTTTAAACTAAAAATTTTAAAAAGTATATCTAAAATCATTAATTTGAATTTGGTTTCACCATATTTGAGTTTTAACTTTTTTGGTTTTGTGCTTATGTCTAAATATTAAATTTTTATCATCTAAAATAATACTAATTTTTAAATTTAAAAACACATTCTAAAAAAAATATATTAGAAATTGTAGAGTGTTAATCTAGAAAAACATAGCAAAGAGATATATTAACTTAAGATTAAAAAATAATGTCTTGTGTCATTTTACTTTCTCACTTTAACTATAAAATTTTTTTAAAAAAATGTTTATAATAGAAAATAATATGGAATAAGAAATTTCATTCTAAATTTCATCCTACTCATCTATACGAGAGAAAGAGTTTCAAAGAAATAGAAAATAAGAGAATGTTTACAAAGATGAAAGAAAATATTTGTATAGATATCCAACACTGAAGACATAAATCTTGTCTTCTTGCATTTTCTTCTCTTCCTAATTGATGATATAATTTTATAGATTCACTATTTATCTATCTTCTCACATTTCTTGTGATCTTCTTGCACTTCTCTCTCTACTTCAAAGTGATTTGTTACTTCAAGCAAACAAGGAGATACCATACATTTATATTGAATAAATTAGTAGAAAGTGTGGGTTAGAAAATTTTAAAAGGCTTATTTGAATTGAGTGTCATGCCTGTAAAAATTCTTCCACGGTTGAATAAATTGGTAGAAAGTGTAAGTTGAAGAATTTTAAAAGACTTCCTTGAATTGACTATCATGCCTATAAAAATTCTTCCACTATCCATGAACTTAATTAAGGTAATAAATATTTTTCAATCAAATATTAAAACAGTTAGAGAAATGGAGAGAATGGGTTACCACTATTCATGCATTGAAGTTTATTAGAAGGGACACCAAAGATAAATGACATTCTCATTTTATTTATGAGGAGTTCAAAGATATTTATACACACGTGAGAAAAAATAATTAGTTACATGAGAAGTTAACAGTTAACAAAACTAACTAACAAATTGTAACTTGTAGGCTTTCATGCCTTGTGGATAGCCAATAAAAACAGCAGGGATAGCTCGAGGCTGAAACTTAGATCAGTTATGCGATAATGAAGACGCATAACATAAACAGCCAAAAACTTTCAACAACTTGTAATCAGGACTAGAGTTGTTTAGCTTTTGAAATGGAGATTCCCATTTCAATAGTTTAGATGGAGTCCTATTGATCAGATATACAGCAGTGAGGATGCAATCTCCCCAAAAGTTTAGAGGAGATTGAGACTGAAAATAGAGGGCACGAGCTGTATTCAAGATGTGCTGATGTTTTCTTTCAACAACAGAGTTTTGCTGCAGGCATTGAACACAGGAATATTGATGTACTACTCCCTTTTGTTCAAAAAAGGTAGTGAACTTGAGTTCATGAGCATTGTCGGATCTCACTTTCTTGATTGTTTTTCCATATTGAGTCTCTACAAGTTTGAAAAACTGTGGTATGATAGATATAACGTCTGATTTGTGTCTAAGCGTGAACACCCAAGTATAACAAGTGGCATCATCAACAATGGTAAGAAAAAAGGAATATCCAAAATATGTTTGTATTGAAAAATGTCCCCAAATATCTATGTGAGTTAGATCAAAAGCATTTGAAGAGAGATTGTTATTGGAAGTAAAAGAAAGTTTCCTTTGTTTAGCCAAATGACCTATCGTACAATGAGGTAAATTATTTGCAGTAGAAGACTTAAGGCAAAAAAATCTGTAAGGAATTTAAATAATCAGTAGAGGGGTGGCCCATTTGTTGGTGCCATGTGAATGCTTTATTTTCAGAGACAACGCAGGTAGTTGAAAGAAAAGTTGGTTGATCAAGGATGTATAGGCCTTGGAAAAGCTTAGCTTTGCCAATCTTCTCATAAGTGTACTTGTCCTAAATTATACAAGTGTCAGTGAAAAACTGAACAGAGAAAGAAGATCCCTTTGTGATCGCACTTACAAAAAGTGAGTTGAAGGAGAATTCAGGCATATAGAGAACATTTTTCAATACAAGTGTATCAGATAGCTTCACAGTGCCAATGCTTTTGACTTGATAAGTATTTTGATTTGGCAAGCTAATGGATGCAGAGCATGGTTGAATATCAGTGAGAAACTCTTTAGAACAACATATATGAGTGAAAGCTCCGGAATCAATAACCCAGTATGAATTAGAGAGAGTACCTACTATGTGATTGGTGGAGCTATTTGATGAGGTTGTAAATTGAGTTTGAAGCTGGTTGAGGAGGGTTTGGCATTGTAATAAAGCTTCTGTTGGGTTCCTAGGTTTGAGTGAGAACTGAATTTGTGTTGTTGCTAGAAGAGGAGCCTGAATTATTATTGTTGGTTCTCTGTTGCTGTCTTGTTTTATATCCAGGGGGATATCCATGTATTTTGTAACACTTATCAACAGTGTGTCATGGAATGTTACAATGAGTACAAATCGGTCTGTCTTTGTGTTGTCTATTCGTAGAAGTGCTTCTAGAATTATTTGTAGAAGCAGCAGAGCAACGACCGGAGAATTGACAACACTAGGGGAAAGAGAGGCAATAGCTCTTTGTTGTTCTTGAAAAAGAAGAGAAAAGGCACGAGATATGGAAGGGGTAGGTTCTATGAGAAGTAGTTGTGTTCGAGTATGAGCATAAGATTCATTGTCCCATAAGAAAGTTCATGAGATACTCTATTTGAAGGAAATCAGTTACTTCTTGAATTCCTCCACATCGACAATTTCCACAGGTGCAAACAGGTCTGTATGAATTTAATTCATTGATTAAGGTTTTAAACTTGGTAAAATACATGCTCACTGATTCTTGATTCTTGATTTTTGTTCTTTATTTGGTATTTCTGCTTGCACGTACTGATCATATTTATCTGCATTTGTAATTTTGTATTCATGGTTGAGTATTATCAAAATATATGCATGTGATAGGCCTCTCTTTTGGAATTCAATGACATATACAAAAGCATCAACCTTTCCAAATATGATGATAGATCGTCTAATTTGAATGAAGAACAAATGCATGCATATGATGTCATTATGAAAATAATATATGACAACAAATCAAGATTATTCTTCGTTGATGGACCAGGAGGAACACGAAAAATATTTTGTTATCATGCATTACTTGCTAATAGAAGATCAAAGAGGATGATGGCACTTGCTACAGCAACTTCAGGAGTGGTAGCATCAATATTACCAAGAGGTCGCATTGCACGCTCAAGATTTAATATTCCACTCCAAACAAATGATTCAACCATATATACAATATCAAAACAAAGTAGTAGAGCTGAAATAATTCGACTGGCAAAAAATTTTATTTGGGACGAAGCACCAATCGCAATGAGACATACTATTGAAGCTATTGATAAAACTTTTAGAGATATTATGAATAAACCAACCATTTTGTAGGAAAGTGTTTGTTTTTTGTGGCGACTTTTGACAAGTCTTGTCAGTTGTCCCACGATCAACAAGGCAACAAATTATAGCTCAAAGTTTGGCCAGATCGTACTTATGGGAGAAAATGGAGAAACTTAAATTGTCAAAAAAACATGAGAGCTCTTGATGACAGTGGATTTGCAGATATCTACTTAGAATTGGAAATGGGACTAAAACAATAGTTAAAAAAGATTTGATTTTCATTCTAAAGGACATGGTGGTAATAAGAAGCAAAGATGACACATTATTAGAACTTCATTTGATTAATTTTGTTTTTCCAAACCTAGCTGAAAAATGCAAGCTCAACAGAATATGTCACCCAGAGAGCAATTCTCTTAACTACGAATGAAAATGTCACTCATAAATGCAAAAATGATAGAAATTTTTCATGGAGAGGACAATGTATTCCCTAGTTTTGATGAATCCATTGACGATACAAAAAATCACTACCAACAGGAATTTCTAAATTCCTTATTGCCAAATGGACTTCCACCACATAAACTTATCTTAAAGAAAGATTGTCCTATAATGCTTTTAAAACATTTAGACCCATCAAATGGTTTTTGTAATGGGACAAGAATGGTGTGTCGAGACTTTGAAAAACATATGATTTTTGCTGAAATAGCAATGGACCAACATATTAGCAAGCATGTGTCTTCATACCACACATACCTTTGAGTCATGCAAATGATGAAGGGTATCAATTCAAATTTAAGAGGAAACAATTTCTAGTTGAAAACGACAAAAATTCTGTTGAATACAAATGTTGGAAATGTAACAAAAAAAAACATTGTATATAAAGAACTACTCATTTAAGTATGTCTTTATTATTATTATTATTAAAATTTTCCATTGCATACTATATATTAATTTTAACAAAAATATATATTAACAAGGTTCTCACGTGCAACACACATTTTAAGTTATCTAGTTTTTTTTTTTTATAAGTGATATCTCATTGGTAAACATATCAAGTTTGAACTGATAAAGTCTAATTAAGCTATCAATTGATATTTTTTATAGCTACTATCAATGATATTTCTGATAGCTTCTCTCAATGATATTTTTCTATTGCTATTACTTATAATATATACAAGTGATATCCACAAAAGTGATATGTCATTGATAATATTTATAAATTAATATCCTTAATAGGCATATATCAATGATATTGATGTAATGCTACTCTAAAGTGATATTGTTGTTATTTGTTTTTAGCATAAATTGACAAAGAAAAAAGATTGAATTAGCAGGCTATTGATAATAGTTTTGAATCACTAATAACATATTATCCATGTGATAGCTTCTATCACTGATATTATAAATGAAATTGATATAGTTGCAACTCTTGTTGAAATAAATTATTGATTTTAAGTTATGCTATCAACATTTATATCATTTAAGAATTCAAAATTCAAGCTATCACTCATAAATTAATAAAAAAACATATTGACATATTAGACATGATATTGATAGAAATCATCACTGATAGTATGATAGAGTTCATCATTGATAGTATGATATCAGTGGTAGGAGTCATCACTGATAGTATAAGAGGAAGGAAACTGAAGGGCAAAATTGACATTCTAAATTTTTTTTACCATATGTCGGGTAAAAAAACATTTTTTTTTGTAAATATATTATATTTACTTTTTAATATGTTCAATTTAACATTTAGATGTATGGAACAAACCTTGAAAATATTTACGAATAACAAAAAAAAAAAAAAGTTATCTTATTGGTTTATCATAAATTCCACATTTTATCTTATTGGTTTTGAATTTAAGAGTATTGAAATCATGCGCATCTTCTTCATATTATTACTTCTCATTCTTCATATTCCCATTTTTTTTATTTGTGATTTCTTCCTCTCCTTCTTCTAATATTTAAACGATTGGTCATATATCTCATATAGGCAAAGTCGTAGAGACAAACCACTATCGTTGTTTATCTTAGATATAGATTCAAACGTCCGTTTGCAAATATTTAGATAATCGTGTATCAATATTTAAACGATTTTTACATTATATTATACGATCATTTAAATTATAAGCCTTTTCGCATGTGTGTCATGTGGGCCGATTAATCGAAAATATTTTTTTGTTATCTCACCTTGTGGGTTTTTGTGTTTTATAATTTTTAAAATTGTTCTATACGACATAAATTATTTTACATTTTGTTCAATTTTCTCTAAATATATTATGAATTTTAAATTTTAAATAGCCACGTCTATATGTTATTTTAAATTGAAATTTGTTATTTTAAATTGAAATTTGTTATTTTTAGTTCCTTCAAATCTATTAGAATTTTACATTATATAAATACTTTTACTAAAATATTTATTTTGGTTATATTTAATATTTTACAATTATATATACATAATAATATAATTGAGTTGAATTTGAATCTACGGAATAAAAAATAATATTTCAAATAAAAATTTAACAACATATCATTATTAAAATTTATTATAGTTTGTTATTAATTTTGTAAGGGATGTATATTTGATAATGTTAATGTTTTGTAATGATTTTTTAATATTGTAATATTGTGTGTACATATATATATATATATAATTAAATTATACATTTAAACTAAAAAAATAAGCAAAATATATTGTAAAAAGTAATCCAATAAACATTAAACAGTAAATGATTACCAAACAAACGTATGTTTCTGTTTCAATTTTTTTCTCAAAAACATGAAACAAAAATAGTTATCAAGCATAGTCGTTCCATTTTCTTGTTCCTCGTTTCAATTTTCTTCTTTCTTGTTTTTTTTTTAAAAAAAGAAAAACAGAAAACCAAAATGTTATTAAACAGACAATAAATTAAAAAATACAATGGTAACTGTAATGCCTCAAATTTATAAATGAAACATGAATGAACTGATATTCATGTTTCAATTTTTATCAAGCATAGTCGTTCCATTTTCTTGTTCCTCGTTTCAATTTTCTTCTTTCTTGTTTTTTTTTTAAAAAAAGAAAAACAGAAAACCAAAATGTTATTAAACAGACAATAAATTAAAAAATACAATGGTAACTGTAATGCCTCAAATTTATAAATGAAACATGAATGAACTGATATCATATCGAAATGAGAGGGATCATGAGAACATGAAAATAAAGTTAAGAAAAACTTAAAAGAATTAAAAGTTACCAACTATATCAACAAGATGCACCTTCATTTTCGATGACTCGATCATAAGAACTTCAAAGCTAAACATGATTCGCAAATTTTTGTAAAATGTATGTGAGTAAGGATAAAGCATCGTGAAAGGATGTATAAATGATGTTGATTGGTCGAATATTAGGATTCTAATTCCAAATCTTAATTCGAATTTGGAGATTTCAGAACTAGCGTACAATAAAAATAAAATATATTACGTTAATTTTTGGTTGAAGTGTAAATATTTTGTTTACAACCCTTCCTTTAAAATAAAAAGGATAAAAATACAAACATAATTGGACACGTGGGCAGTTATTAGGTCACATCGAGTGCAACGCAAGAATCGAAAAAAGGAAGCACACATTTGCCACGTTCATTTTCATTAATTTTCGCGGCATCTCAAACTCTCTCGAGTTGCTTTCCCCACATTTTCGCAACGCGTCTCATTGCGCGTGGAAGTTAATTGCTGCGAGCGACCAACCATGGCTGCATAGGAACCTCCAAAATGCTTTGAATTCCAAACCCCCAACCATGCCTTTTCAGTTTACCAGATCTGATGCTTCGTCTCATTTCATTTCTCGTTTCTAACGATGCTCTCTTGTTCTCAGACTTTGAACCTCCGTCTTCACTGTCACCACCGTCGTTCAAAGCTCTTCCGATGGCCTCCGCGGGTCGCCAAACCCGTACATACGAGGACTATCATCAATTCTTCGATGATGTGTTTCTATGCAAATTCGTATTACGATGTCAACGTTAGTTTTGCACTTTTGATCGTTTTCTGCGACTTGTCTTCTGTTTGCTATTTTGATCCATTTGTGTTTGCTTTATGGAGAATTTGTTCTTATTCGGTGAATCGGAGGGCGCTAGTGAGATATTAAACGTTGAAATGGGAGGGGGATGAGAGGAAATGATTTATGTTAAATTAGCAATCGACCAAAAGCTTAGGAACTGAGGAGTTCCAGTTACGAATATTAGGAAGAATCGACCAAGAAGCTTAAGGTGATACAGATAGGTTATCGTAAATTTAATGATATCGGTATTTTGACGGTAGATAGTAAAGTCAAGCCAAACAGAGAGGCTTCTGGAAATTCAAGTGCGAATATAAGAAAACTCTTATTTCAAACTGATCGATCATAATTATCTTTAGTATTTGTTTTTCAACTTTGCTGCGGGCGTATTGTCGTTTTCTTATGATTTTGTTGTTTCTAAATGCAAATTTAATTTCTTATGAAAGAATGTTGTTGTTCTCAGCATCAGTTAGTTTGAGTTTGGTCGGATACTTAAATTCTTAATTTTGCTTCTTGTGCAGCTTAGAGTGCCGAAGGTTCATAAAACCCGCCGCCATCGAACGTGTAGTGTTACTGAAGTTAGAGCCTTCGATCAGGTATGTTCATCTGTCATTGTGTTTGATCAAATTCTATTAGGATGATTAAGCGTTGCCCAGTTGATATGAGGTTTTAGGGTCAACATACTAGCGATAGCTTATAAGTTATTGGACATCATTTGTGAAAGCCATGCTGGTTATTTTTGTTATCTCTTTTGTTTTTTGTTTTGGAAAAAAGGAATGAATACGAAACTCTTCCTCCTTGAAACTGCAAATTGTTGTGTGAATAATTTAACTCTCGGATCGAAAATGAGATGAAGGAATCGGTTGATGGATTGTTCTAAGCCCGCAACAAAACAACAGGCATTTTATCTTTTGAACAATGTCAATTAATATTTAGCAGACGTTACATTCTCTCGGAGGAACTAGATACCTGCTGTTTTAGTAAAGCTCCAAGTGCTGTTCTTTGGAAATAAATATTTTGAAAACGTCGTCTGAACAATGCTGAACTAGATTCTTGTATAGATGGATAGGGTTCTTAGCTTTGGATTGATGACACTGAAAATTTGAGAAGGAAAGTAAGTTCTTTCCGTAAATGGAAAAGATTTAACTTCACTATACTAATATTGTAATGTGCATGTAACTTTCTTTAGGATTCATTTGATTTTGACATACCATCGCTCGACCACTTCAGTGACAACGAGGGGACTGGTACTGGATTTGGGCTTCCATCCAGCGATGGCGAAGACAGCGATCCAGAGATCATACTAAATCCAGTTTCAGATGTTGATTTACCTGCTGTATCAGTGCAACACAATGATGCTTTGACAGTGACTGCTCACCGTATGGCAATGCTTAGTAGAGGACGTCATAAATATAGGTGATGAATTATTAGTTGTTTGCTTTGATGGAAATGGTTTGAGAGGTTTACTCTTCTTATGTATCTGTTTCTACTTTTATTAGTTTATAATTAATGGGAAAACAACAAAACATGCTCCTTTGTGAAATCCTCCTTTTATAGTCCACTCCATTTCATCTACACATCTCGATACTCAAGCAATGAATTAGTTTGCTATTCACTTATCTTTACTTATAGGTGCCCGGCAGAGTAGTTAAGAGTTTCATTTGAGGCTCATAATTTTGTTTTTAATTCTAGGTGCTTTGTTTATCTTTTCTTATCCATCCAATGTCATGATGTTTCTTTGGTTTCATAATCGCAATCTACATTTAACTGCTAGTTAAAATTAATTGTTGTAGGACGATATGATCTCTTTGTGCCTTTTCCACCGGCTTTGGTTGCTCTTTTTTGTATTGGTTAGTCGGTTATCAGTATAAAACATTGATAAATAACCGTTTTCTTCTTTGTTCATTTTTCTATTGTTTTTTAAAGTTATAATCATAAAAATTAATCAACTTTTGACGACTTAACGTTGCTTTGTTTAAATTTGATTCTTTTTCTTGGGTCTAAATCACAATGGCCATCTATTGCCACTGGTTGTGTTCAGGATCAGGCACGGACTTTTTACGAATACAGGGCTGATAGCTTTCTTGATGATCCTTCTTCTCTATGTGGATTGGTGTGCATGGCGAACTGTTCGACTTCCTTTAGGACCATTTCACATGACTGGCCCCTTTTTGACATCGGCCTGCTTAGCCTCGTGTGCAGGCTATATTTGTGTTCCACTACTCTATCAGTTTAAGGCTTACCAAATTTCGAGGCAAGAAAGACCTGTTAGACATGCATTAAAGAGAAAGACGCCTACTATGGGTGGATTGTTTTTTGTGCCAATTGGTATAGTTGTTGCTAAACACTTTGCTGGTTTTTCTTCCACTGAAGTTTCTGGAGCATCAGTGGCAACATTAGCATTTTTTGCTATTGGACTGGTAGATGATATCTTAAGCCTAATCAAGAGTCGAAAGTATGGTTTGTCTGCTTGGATCAAAATTTTGTTGCAGGTGAGACTTGTAACAACCTTACCATTCCTCTCAAAGTAGGTGGGTCTTTATAGCCTGAACAACTTCTCTTTTGTCCTTATTTTACAGGTAGCTGTTGGAATCTGGTTTTCTTTTTGGCTTCAAGATGCAAGTATATCATCTCCTTACAGCATGTATACTTTCTTGTATTAATCTGACCACCATTTTCTGATGGTAACTCACATATCTATACTTGTAGTAATAAACCTTTAGGAGAAAATAACTCAGTGTATCATAAATGTTCCGACCTTGGAAAATGACAAAAAAATTGTATTTTTGAGGAACCAATCCAGAGTAGAGACACATATACGTACTGATGTTGATAGCCATTGGATTACCAAATAAGGCATATGCTATGTGGATGTAGCATCTATAAATAATATCCAAAAATGGAAGCCATTCAACTTGAGGAGTATTCTGCCATTATCAAGTACCTAATAAATGGTCATAGGAACAATATATGAGAGAAAAAAAATGTAATTTTTTAGTTTTGGAATTAACTTTGTTTATTTTGGCATTCTCTATTCTACCAAAAGCAGAGTGTTCCACATTTAGTTAACAAAACCTTTGATTTCAAATGCAGGAAAATGTTGATTCCTATGCCTGCACCTCTAGGCCTTGTATTCCTTGGAAAATGCTATATGTGGTTGACATCATTTTGTTTTGTCTCCATGGGAAATGGAATAAATCAGACGGATGGTCTTGATGGACTAGCTGGCGGGACTGCGGCCTTGGCTTTCATTGGTATGGCTATTGCGGTGCTTCCAATATCTTCTGGTTAGTACTACGGCCTTAGCCTCTTTTTCGTTTTCACATGATGTGATGCTTTCAACATTCTTTGTTTATTTGGGACATATAATGCTGTCATAAAATTATTAAAATTTGAAAATTGAAAATTAATTGAATCTTCCTTGCATCTTATTTGACCACAATATTATACCAGGAGTTTATTAGGTTGAATTAGTCAGCTAGAGACATTAGCTATGACTGCAAAATTCCGCAACTAAAAAATGGATATTCTTCGACTTTTATTTTGGTTTTCTTTTTAAAGTGAGAGAGAGACTAGCTATAGGCGAAGATTCTGTTACGTTGTAAAAGCATGTAGTCTGGCAATATTTTCCAACATTGTCTTTAAGCGAGAAACTAAATTTAAGCTTCCAATTCGGTCCTTGCTAGACCTAGATACCCATCATTTTGCAATATGACTGATTACTGATGTATGTTAATTTCAAACAAGACCTTTCCATATTTGGAGCATCAATGTCTGGAGCCTGTGTTGGTTTTCTTTTGCACAACCGATTTAAGGCCTCAGTATTTATGGGTGATACTGGATCCTTTGCACTTGGTGGAGCATTAGCCGCAATGGCTGCCTGCAGTGGAATGTTTCTCCCACTATTCATTTCTTCTCTAGTTTTTGTATTAGAAACATCGTCCGTTATCTTGCAGGTATGGTTCTTTTCTAAATTTTTGTTCTACATTCTATTCTGTATGTTTGTTCTAAATGATGGTAGGCATGTTTCAAACCTATTTCAAAAGACTCATGGACCAAAAAGGTCCATTTAAAAAACTTAGGAGGTGTTTGGGACAAAGATTATCCAATACTATAATTAGCATTTCTTGCTATAGTAAATACTCTTTTCTAGTTCCGATTAGCTACAATTGAGACTGTTTCAAAACTCACTTTTTTTTACGGTATTTACTATTTTACCTTTGTCATTTTTTTATTCTTTGCTACTTCTTTACTACGGTGTTTACTATTTCATTCTCAAACTAATATAGTTTACACCAAAACACATGCTAATATAACACCAACTAAAATAATCTATATTCCAAACAAAACTATTGCAACCCAACTATAATAACTCAAGACTAACAACCAATTTCTTGTCCCAAACGCGAATCTAAATGCACTTATTACTGAAAACTGAAGGAGTAGAAGGTAAGTTTCCTATATATTTTACCTGTATGAGCTATCAAGTCTCTTTTTGTGACATTTCTATATAAATAGATTTGTGCCAAGAACCGTATTGGCCCAACATAGCCTAATGTTCCTGGAAACTTCCATATGACATCAAACTGTACTTAAATTTTAGGTAGTATACTTCAAGATGACAACAAAGTTGGAGGGAGCTGGGCGTCACATTTTTCAAATGGTCCCATTTCATCATCACCTGGAGTTATGTGGGATCAAAGAACCATTCATTGTTGCTGGGGCCTATACTATATCCTCCATATTGGCACTGCTTGCAGGTTATGTTGGCCTTATTTCAGCATAGTTGTCTCTCACTCTCTCGACAACATGTGGAGTGAAAATAATCAAGTCTCTGTTGTATGTCTTCACCAATTGCTCATTGTTAACACCCAATTTTGTAGTTAGGCTACAAGTTGTTTCCTCTGTTTATTTGTTTTTCATCTTTTTTTCCTTTTTGGTGGGTGTTGCATAGCCGCGAATTTATAACGGGTCAGGGGGCACGTGCCCCCTCACATTATCGATTTTTGTATTTTAATATTAATTTTGAAATGTTAGATTACAAATATATTAAATAATGCGTTATTAGTATTAAATTCTGCCTCTAGTATAATGGTTGTACTCCCTTTGCAAAAGCTGAAGGTTCTTGGTTTGAAACTTGTCTACACCAGTTTATAATTTTTTTTTGTTTTACAGTGCCCCTGCAGGCAATAAAGGTATTGCATGGTCTATGTTTTTAGATATTAGGATAGTTTCAGCTGAAATTGCCTAGAATGTTCAATTATATCCACATTTGTTATAAATGAAATTGTTGCTTAACAAGATTTGGGTTGTTTACATGTACATCTGCATTATTTGTTAAATAAGTTGATTTTTTTTATTTTTTATTTCTAAAAATTAAGTAAAATTAATGGGTCTTTCTTCTGATTTAATTTTTCTGCTATTTAATTAAAAGATACGACAAACAAATAAAATTCTTTTTATTTTAAAGAAAATCATTTCATTTGTCACAAAACTATTAAGAGTGTTTGGGAGCAATACGTTAGTTTTTATAGTCTTAGGGTGTTAAACCCTTGTTGTTAACTCTCATGGGTTTAAATTATAATAATATGTCTTCGAGTTGTAAGATAATTTAGTTGGTAAAATATATATTAAATATTGTAACAAAAAATAAAAAATTGGTGAAGGTAAAATAGTAAAAATTGAGTTTAAATCTTATTTTACTTTTTCAAAATAGAAAAAAAATGTTAGCAAATAAGAGTTTTGATGATTTTTGTACCTTTTATTTTTTTTAATGTATACAATGGTTTGTGTTTGGCTCAAGAGTAACTACGGGGTTTGTGGTTTGAATTGCTCTACTCATAATTTATGTACTAACAAAAAAATCACAAGAGAATTGTATGATTTATGATTTACGTTGCCAAAACATACAAAATATAACCAATCGTAAATATACAATTAAAAAAGTAAATTATAAAAATAGAACATTTGATAAAATATCTACAAAAATCAAGTGTAGTAGACAATAATAAAACGATAAAAATACATCTTTTTTGCAGGAAAAAATGAAATTTTTCGAATAATATTTTTAGCGACCGTATTTGATATCATAAGATAGAAATATTATAATATATAATATTTAAGATATGAAAAATAACATTTTTTTTAGGGATTATTAGCACTCCACCGGGTACCCTCTTTCGCACTGCTCCCTTCAGAAATAGGGATTATTAGCTTCCATTTGAACGTCTTCTCCAGCCGACGACCAGGGTCCATCACCGCCACTGCCCCCTCGTGGCCGTCTCCCCACTCCAACGCCGCTTGTTCCTCCTCCACTGGATGACGAAACGTTCTGTAATTTCCAATCCATCGGTTATCTGTTCAATCCTGCCATGCCCGTAATCTCCAATCTGCCACATTCTCTTCAACATTCAATCCTCATCCGTCACCTACTCTACCGCCGGTAAGTCGTCTCTTCCTTTTCTATTTCTCTATCTCTATGTGAACTTGTTCTCTGTAAACTATGTGAGGTGTCTTGATCTTGAGAAGAAATTTAGAAACTTGGATAAGAAGATGTCATGTTGCTTTTACAAATAGAAATCTCTCCTTAAATTTATTATGCAAGAAAATTTTCCCCCGTAAAGAGGATAATGGTAGCAAAGATAGAAGCAAAAAAATTTCCCACATAAGCCACTGAAATTATGGGTGTTACGGTATAGATGAAATACAAACATTATTTTAATACAATTTTTTGTCGTTTTGGAAAACAGTACAAACAAAATAAATAAGTTTAGACAAACGCAAATAAAACTTTTGTTTGTATTTGGTTTACAGAAAATATTCCATAAGCATTTATTACACATTGAAAAAAAATGTAATTCAATTTCTTTCTCATACGGGGTTGTGGTAGAAAAAACAAATATTTGCCATAAAATTAAAAAAAAACATATTTTTTTAATGTATTAGATTTGCGGATCAAATTGAACTACAAACTGAAGATATATGAAAAATTAAATAATACAATTTCTGTGTGAATTGAATTTACGGTATAAATTTTATAAACATATTTTACACAACCAAAAAAAATTAATACACTTTATTTTGTGTACTTGATTTAATATTAAAAATGAAAGAAAAAACTATTGTACAAATGAGAAAAAAAACTTTACTTTTCAAAGTATATTAAGTGTACGTTACAAATAAAAAAATTATACAAAATCAACAACAAAAAAAAAATCAATACAAATTTTTTGTGAATGCTTGGATTACAGTCCAACCTAACTAAAAAATGAATTTGAATACAATTTTTTTGTTGTAGAGGTTTTACGATATGAACAATTTACAAAAATGTAAAAAGTATTAGCACATTTTTCATTTGAACAAATAAAAAAAAATTACACAGTAGAAAAAAGATACAATTTTTTGTCGTAATCCTTCTCATATAATCCTTCCCCAAACAAGGATTATAATAATCTCCATAATCCTTTCACTAATCATTTCCACAAACAAGGATTATAAATAATCCTCCATATTCCTTTCATTTAATCCTTCCCCCAAACAAGGATTATAATAATCAATTCCTTCACTTAATCCCCCTTTTTCTTATTCATTTCCCCCCTTATTCCTTTCCTTCCCCCAAACGGCCCCTAGTCTATTAAACTCATCAAGTGTATGAACAAAACACAAGTGTGTGAACAAACCGTAATAAATGTATCAACAATACAACAAACGTATTATACTTAGTGCATCAATGTATTTAATTGATTGAGTGTATTTGCAAAGTTTAACAAATGTATCAACAACATATCAAGTGTATCAAACCAATGATGTGTATCAAGTGTTACTTAATTAATCGAGTGTATCAACAAGCATAACAAGTATATAAAAAACACATCAAATGTATCAACAACATATCAAATGATGCGTGAAAATGTTTATAATTCTAGAGGGTAGGTTTGTAGTTTTGCATTTTTCAAATGTGAGCTACACTTGAATTTTGTCATTTTTGCAAATTCAAAAGTGATGTGTCATGGGCCTAATTTCTAAAACAAATTTTGCTATATTTGCAAGAGCCCTTAACAAAATCTACATTTTGCGAAAATTTTCTTCTAGTTCATTTTTTCTAAAAAAATTTCTTTCTACGAACTCGCTCTAATGGATTTTTTTTCTGCCAACTTTATCTAAAGAATTTTTTCTAAGAAACTTTCTCCCTTTTTTTTCAAATGACAAAAGAACCCTATTTATAGACTATGTACAACAAATTAGAAAAAATTAATAAGAATAAAATTAAAATTGGATATTATGTTAATAAAAGAAATTTTATTTTTTTCCTAAAATAATAGAAATGAGATATTATGGGATTTTGTAAAAAAAATGAAATGGTTTATTGTTTCCCAAAATAAATAGAAAAAAATTTATTTTAAAAAATTGATTTCTTTTTTTCCTAAAATAAGTTAATTTTTTTTATTAGTTTCTTTTTTTAAATGAGTTAAAAAAGATTGTATTAATTTCTTTTTTTAATGAGTTAAAAAAAAAATTTCCCAAAATGAAATAGAAAAAAGTTGAATGGGGTATTAGTAAAGAAATCTTCATTTTTTTTTTCTAATAGAAATAAATAAAATTTGATGTTATAAAAAGTTTTCTAAAATGAATTCATTTGTTTTTTTTTTAAAATAATTAGATATGCTTAGAAGAATAAAAAAGATTATTATAAGAAAAAAATATTCTTTTCTAAAAAGAAAATAATAAAAAGATATAGTATAAAATTAAGGGGCTACAGCATGTCCCCCTTCATACATCCTTGTAGGAGTAAAAGGTGGACGAATGTGTAGCCACTATCTTGTTAAATTAAGATATTTTAGACAAATTACTTCAAGGACTATGGATAAGACAAGCGTCACATGACAAATGATAAATAAGCTGGAGACCAGAGATAAAACAAACGTCACCACATCAATACGATGTCAATGACCAGGGATAAAACAAGCGTCATCACTGCAACATTAGTGTCAAGGGTCAAGGATAAAACAAACACCTCATGACAAAAGACTAAATAACCTAGAGACCAGAGATAAAACAAGCGTCATTACAGCAACATGGTGTCAAATGCCATAGATAAAACAAACATCTCATGACAAAAGAATAAATAAGTTGGAGATCAAGGATAAAACAAACATCACCGCAATAATACAGTGTCAAGGACCAATGATAAAACAAACACCTCATGACAAAAGAATTAATAAGCTGGAGGCCGAAGATAAAACAAACGTCATCACAACAATATGGTGTCAAGGGCCAAGGATAAAACAAGCATCTTATGACAAAAGAATAAATATATCGGAGACCAATGATAAAAACAAGTGTCATCATAGTTAAAAATAACACAAATGCTATAAAGCACAATTTCAAATCATTAAAAGGCATATGTAAGTTATGCATGTATGCATGAGCATATTGATTAAATCATCACTTTCTTTTATACTCCCAAAAGGTTAAAGTACAAAATAGCTCATATGAATCCCCAAGTAACATTAGTTTCTATAAGGTTTGCCATAAATTTGATATACACATGGATACAATCCTTTTATAATAGTGAAAAGAGGTAAAAACCCAGATAAACAAAATCTATGGAAACTGTAACTACTTCTATGCATAATATTTCTTTACAAAATCTGCACTTAATGGATTAGGCAAATCATTCTCATCCATGCTTGTTAGGATCAAAGCTCCATTAGAGAATGCATTTTTTACTACATATGGTCCCTCATAATTGGGGATCCACTTTCCTCTAATATCTCTTTGAAATAGAAAGATCTTTATTAAGACCAAATCTCCTTTCTGAAAACAACGTTGTCGAATTTTTCTATCGTATGCACGAGTTATTTTCTTCTAATAACGTTGTCCTCTACATAACGCAATCAACCTTCTCTCTTCTATGAGATTTAATTCCTTGTACCTCGCCTATGTCTGCTTAGCTTCTTCTAATTCTACTTCTTTAATTACTCTGAAAGATGGCACCTCGCCCTCGATAGGCAAAACAACTTCCACTCCATATACCAAGAGAGAATGAAGTTGCCCTAATTGATGTGTGAATCGACGTTCGGTAGCCATGTAATGCAAATGTTAACATCTCATGCCAATTTTTATACATGACAGTCATCTTTTCAATAATTCTTTTGATATTTTTATTTGTCGCCTCCACTGCTCCATTCATCTTAGGGTAGTACGGGATAGATTGGAGTGCTTAATTTTGAACTAATTACATATATCTTTCATTAACTTATTGTTTAAGTTCTTTGCATTATCAGTGATGATACATTCAGGCAGGTTGTATTGACATATAATCTCTCTCTGTATGAATTCGACAATAGCTTACATGGTGCACTCTTGTACGATATAGCTTCCACCTATTTAGTAAAATAATCTATGGCTGAATCGATGACCGTTCGACACCTTTGGTTCAGTTGGTCCAATTACATCCATTCCCCACATAGAGAAAGGCCATGAGGTTGTTAATACATGCTGGGAGAAGCCAAGACATGAATTTTATTAGCGTATATTTGACAGTTATGACATTTTCTTGCATATTTGATGCAATTTGATTCCATAGTCAAACAATAATAACCGACACACATAATTTGTCTTGCCATCATGTGTCCATTTGCATGTGTTCCATAAACTCCTTCATAAACTTCTTCTAGAATTATTTTAGCCTTTAATGCCTCCACACATCTTAGAAGAGTCATATCGTAATTTCTTTTGTACATCATTTCTGTGCTAAGAAAGAAGTTCATAGCCAACTTTCTAATGGCACGTGTACTATTTTCAGACGTTCCGAAGGGATATTCTCGACATGTAATGTAATGCTTAATGTCGTGGTACCATGGTTTTCTGACAAACTCTTGCTCAACGCTCATGCAATACACCGGTGCTTCACGCTTTTCAATTCTTATAGGCTGCATGTCCTCGTTGAAAGCCACATTAAACATGGAAGATAGAGTAGCCAATGCATCTACTATTTGATTACTTTCACGTGGGACATGTTTGAATGTAATTGACTTGAAAGTTTGAGTCAATTTTTGAATGTACTTGTTATAAGGAATCAATTTAGAGTCTCTTGTCTCCCATTTCCCATTGAGTTGATGTATTAGCAAGAGAAAACCCCCATAAACTTGCAACTTCTTAATCTTCATGTCATAGGCCATTTGAACTCCCATACTGCATGCCATATTCAGCCATGTTATTCGCGCAATCAAAATACAACTTAGCAGTTAGAGGATATGATCTTCCATCAGAATGATCGAAACGGTAGATATGCACAACGAAATTAGGATCAAATTTTTACTCTAATTGCAACTAAACAAGTTTTGTGATTAATATGCATAAAAAACCCTAAAATAACAAAGATAGGGTTAAAAGAAAAACCTCACCTTTGATTCTTTTCTTTTCTTGTAATCTTCTCACGTGCTTTTCACAATCTCCTCATGAAATTGAAGCCATGAATACCACTAGTGTTGACCCGCTATTCTCTGGACTTAGAATCGAGTTGTGAGACTAAAAAATGGTAGAGAAAATAGAGAGAGATAGAGATCGTTAGGAGGAACCTAACCTTTTGTTTTTGTTTTTGTTTTGTTTTTTTTTTTTTATGTTAAGAGTCTCAAATGAAAAGAGTTTTTGGTTTTATTTTGTAATTCTCAATTAAAGAATTAATTTTCAATTTCAAATCCAAGAGCTTTCCTATCTCACCACTTGAAATTCTTAGTGGGGTAGGTGTCTTGCATGCAATAAGCCACTTGCATATCACATGTAAATGATAAGCTTGTCAAATCTCAACAAGTGTTATTATTTAAATTAGTCTAAGGGCGATATGGTAATTCAACATTTAAATCAAATTCAAAGTTTGACATTTTCAAGTCCAAAGTCAACATTTTGACTTTTTACATCTTTGACCTTTTTCATCAATTTTGAGCTTCCAAATATGAATTCATGTTCATATTTAAATCACGTTTAAATATGAAGCTCTATCTTAAGTTATAACCGATGATTATATCATATATATTTATCGATTTCTCTCTCTTTACCTAATTTGAACAATTCGAATTATTCCATCATAATGTTCTAAGTTGATTCCTTGTGAGCTAGCAGGGGAACCAAATGGATTTATAGATCCATTCTAAACTAATCAACATTCGTTAACTTACGCTTCATTCCACTAAAGTCTCGTAGTTGCACTCCCCTCACTATAGATATATTTGTGTTCATGTGATATGACCATGATAAAAATGGGGATTTGAACCCGGGACCTCTTGTCCACATGAACATACATGTGTTAGTTGAGCTAAGCTCATGTTGGCTACTATTATACATTTACATCTTTATTCTGTAGGAAAATTGAAATTTGTTAAATTTTCAAGTTGTTCTCGATTATTATTTTTACAATATTGATAAAAGAAATGTAATGTTCTAGCATTCGTGTATTAAATAGTATGTCACATAAATTTGATATGAATCATTTTTATCTTTCGCTATAAGAGATACCAGATAGATTGAAAAATATTTAGAATTCAGGAACTAAATTAAAACATTTTTTTAAAAAAAGTAAATTGAAATTATAAAAGAAATACAAACTTTATATATATCTCAATCATTAAAATATTGAAGAAACTAACGTAATTAAATTAATAGTTATATTAAACAATATTTCATTCAAATCAAAGAGCTTAGGATGTTTGATTGATTGATTTCTTTTTTTTTTTATGACAATTTTATCCTTTTCATTTTTAATTAATGGTAGCAAAGGTCACTTGGGAAGAATTTTTAAAATATAGAAGAATTTTTAAAAATAGTAGATTTTACAAAATATTTACAATTTATATTAAATTCTATCCGTGATCGTCATTAATATGTTTTAGTGATAGAATACTATAAGTGATAGAATCCAAAGTTTTGCTCTAGCCGGTAAATATTTTAATTTATTTTACTATTTTAAAAAATGTCCCTAAAATATATCATTTTTATCTAATCATTCAACCTCATTTCTTTAAATAATGAACTATTTTTTTGGTAATGTTTTAAATTTAAATAATTTTAAAAAAAATACAACCAAAAAATATACTTGTGACAAATAAGTTACTTTATATATTTAATAATTAATAAGGATACTTTTTTTAAATTTATAATAATCGAAATGAAGATTTTCAAAATCCAAAAGTTTTCCTAACTTATTTAAATCTCTCCTACCAAAATATATAAACGCTCATCTTACATTTTTTTCCTACAACAATTTTTTTTTTTTTTTTTTCATCTATTAGTTTTTAAGTTCTTTGATTTAGAATACTCCATCCCATGTTTGATTCATTGTGAATAATGCAAAGTTCTATAGTTTATTTTTGAATGTTAGTATATGTTAAAGAATATTTTAAGTATAGAAAGTACATTTTCATGTTTTTTTAAAAAGTATTTTTTCAGGAATACTTTTTAAGTATTAAATGCAAAAAAAATATATATATATCTCCGACTTTTACTTCTATTTTTATTTTTAGAATAAATAAAAAACATCAACGTAATTGAGATAAATTTCTAATAAAGCTAAATAAGAAAATAACAAATTCTTTTATTCTTTTCCAGAGGAAACAATAATGAATTATTGGAGTTGTTAGTTTTGCACATCTAACAATGTATCAACAAACAAGAAAATTTGTGTGCATCTATCAACAAACAATTATATTGAACAATTGTACTCAAATTATTAAATATATGTGCAATGTAGGTGGTTAATTACTAGTTTTAATAAACTTGAGTTGGTTTTATTTCAAATATAACAAAATTGAGTTAAAATATTTACAAATATACTACAAATGTTATCGTTCATTCGCTCTAGATAACGATGGGTTATCATTGTAATAAATATATGTTATCTTTTATTAATAAACAACAAAAAGTATATATATGATTTAAACAATTTGTAGGCCCGTTGGCAACGAAGCTAGGTTGGGGGCATTCCCCATCCCCATTCCCGTGGGGAATTTTCATATTCATATTCGTTTCATTTCCTATTTTTGGAGAGTCGGGGTAGGAGAATTCCCATTCAAGAATTGGGGTTGGGTGGAAATTTGTTTTCGTTTCTTTTTAATTAAATTGTGACATTTGAACTAATAATAGCACTTCTTTAGGCGAAATTTACAAAAGTAGCACACCGGTTTTTGTTTTCAAAGGCAACACATTTTTTAAAACTAGTAAAATTATTTTTCTATGCCAATCTCGGGCAAAAGTAGCCAAAGATAGTTAAGATTTGATGAAATATTTGGAAAGCTTTGGATAATTTTTTCAAAAGAAAAAAAATTAACAAGATTGAGAAAGATTTGAAAAATGGTAGAATCTCACTCTGATTGTCTACCGAAATGCAACAAGAAAACAAAAAAGAATCAATAAGTTGAAAATTTTTAATATCTCGAGAAAATCTTGGTAGTCGACCTCATCTGAGATTGATCGAGAAAAACAATTTTACAATATTAGAAAACGTGCTAATTTTGAAAACAAAAACAAAAAATGTGCTATTTTTACTAATTTTCCCCTTCTCTATGTAGTAAACTTATTAAAATGGCTAAGTTAAACTAATTATGAAATGAATATTTTCAATAAACTAACAAAACAATGGTCTTAAAGTTATTGTAATACATACATAGACACATACATAAATACATATTTTAAAAGTAATAAAAACATATTCGTAGGGAGGTCGAGGACGGAACAAGGATATACTCCTCTCTTTATCTCCTCCTCATCCCTCAACTTCAATGTCTTCAATTTGATCTCATCTTCAATCAAACGTGTGATTCTCCAACATTGAACGATATTTACCAACCCTAACAATTACTCATTATCTTTGTTTATTAGAAGATAATAATGGATCCAACAATTCAAACTAAAAACTCCAACAATTATCTACATTCAAAGTACAAGCTAATGAAGTTAAAATTTTAAAATAAAAATGATCGAAGCCATTTTTCAGAGGTATTTTCAAAAATAGCAAAATATTGAAACTATCTACAAAATATAGCAAAATTCATCAAACTCAATTTCTTTCTAGAGGGCATTTTGTAAACATTTTTAATATACTATCATTTATAATAATATGCCAAACTTTCTTTCTACGGGACTTTTTGCTAGCATTACATAAAAACAACAATAATTGAGGTGGCATTGAAAATTGAGAGAGCTCTCACCCCACTCCCTTGTAATCGAGATTTTTCCATCCTCTACGAGGTAGATCAGACGAATTATATGGACATCTCTAATCCACCAAGAATAACACCAACTACTCTAAGAATATCTGATGTTGACAAACTCGACCTCCTCAAAACCTATGATTTCCAAAGCTATAAAGCTTGGAATGAGTTTCAACAATTTTTTGTTAATAAGATCATAAGCAAAAAAAAATCTCAAAATTTCCATATTTTCACAAACTGGCAATGGCAGAAAATTATTGAGAAATTTCCAAACTTATCAATCATATTCATATAAAGGTTACTTTTAAGGATTTGAAAAAAAAGTGGATCATTCAACTTAATTCCCATCCACTGTCCATCCAACTTTTATCTTAGTAAAACTTCTTGATCCACTATTTTACAAAAATGTTCAAAACAATACAATCTTGACCGGATGCTAACTCTTGAATATCTCATATTCCTCTAACATTTAGTTATCGTTATTTCGGTCGAAAATATACTAACAACTTAGTAATTTTATAAGTGTAATCCTCCGTTTTCGAATCTCAGAGATTATAATCATTATGCTCCCGAAGGGGAAAGTCAACATGAAAACTAATCAAGGAGACCCTATCCACATTTAGAGTTCATGGTGTTCCGAATCCTATAACACAGCCCTCCGAAGGGAACGTTTGATGTACACGATATGTTTGATACACCCGATGTACTACAAATAAACTTAGTATTATTCACTTATACATTTGATTGATTAAATACACTTGATATACTTGAAGTCCTACCTATAGACTTGTAAACTTGATTCATATACTTGATAATGATTCACTTTACTAATATGCTTTAACAATATATTGTTGATATACTTGATAATTATACACTGAGTTATATAATCCGATTAATACATATAATATAAGTATATCACAACACTGATAAACAAAACTGAGACAAATTAAAACTAAAACAAAATCAATGTAAAAGAAAAAAAAATTGAAATTAGATTCAACTCAAAGTTCGCTTTGAAGAAAGTAAAAAAAAAAATCACAAAAGAAGTTAAATTTATCTGATAAATAACCATGGTACTTCATATTGCAATTATTATACTATTGATATTTTAAAATCAAAATTAAGACCGAAAGAACAAATGTTTTTTCTCGTATAAAAATAAATAAATAATTAGAGTCTTAAAAAGTGGAATAATAAATAAATAATGAGTAGGGTATTAAAATTAAGAAGATAAATAAGTTATTGAAGAATAGTTTAGGAATAATAACAAATCTAAGATGAAAAGTATTTTTATAAGTGAAAACTTTGTCATATTTGCAAAATTTTACAATGTGCTATATTTGTTAAACACTGCCATTTTATTTCAAAATAGTTTTTTCTTTTACAAAATTAAACACTTTGAAATCTCTACCAAACACACTCTTAATTCCTATGCTATTTAATTAAAATATACGAGAAACAAATATTAAAAAAAAATCATTTCATTCGTCTCAAGACTACCCGGAGGGTTTGGACAATATCTTTTGTCTTAGGTTATAAAGGGTTTAGATTATAACAGTATGTTTTATTTTAGTTTGTAAAAGATATAGATAAAATATTAAAAATTGGGTTTAGATCATATATTAGTTCCTGAATTTTGTAAATTTTCTTTAAACAAAAAAAAAAAAACTATAAAAAATGAGAGTTTCGAAATAATGTTAATTGGAGATTTTTAAATGTTATTTACCGTAGTAACACACGGTTATTGTAACCTTAGAAGAATCAACTTAACAAGTTAAGTACCTTCTATTTTTTAATAATAACATATACAATTGGTTTGCGTTTTGCTCAATAACAACTATAAGGTTTGTGGTTCGAATGGTCGTACTAACAAAAAGGATGACCTCTAATTGTTATACTAACAAATAACAAATAAGCATGAGAGAATGATATGATTTATGATTTACATACCAAAAACATATAATATGTAACCAATTGCAAATATACAATAAAATGTGTGTACATAAATATATACAATAAATAATACACACATTTGGATATAGTCACATTATTATATATCATTATCAATTGCATTTTGTACACATATTTAAACTTATTTTTTGTATTAGTTGGTATCACATTTTATTTATTTTAATTAACTGTTTTTATATGGGAAAAATTACAAAAATAGAAAAAATGAAATTGCAAAAAGGTTTTATATTCTGAAACCTTTTTGCAAGTCATTTCTCTTGCAACATGAAAATTTAGATTAACTTTCAAATAAAATTTTAATCAATATTACTTCTTATTAGAAAAAATATTTCTATTAGTATTTTGTTCATTGATTAGTTTAAAATTGATAAAAAGATGTATTGAAAATTTGAAATATGAAAATTTAATATCCAAACAATTACAAAGTAATTTGATATTAAAAATAGAAGATTTTACAAAATGTTTACAACCTATAATCATTCATGTGGTACAGTGATAGAAGATTATTAATGATAGTATCCAAAATTTTGTTATAACTCGTAAATATTTTAATTTATTTTTCTATATTTAAAAATGATCATTTACGAAATTTAAAAATTCATATTAAATTTTTGAACAGTATGGTCTCATCTTTTTACAACTTCAATAATACTCTCTTATTGTAACTCTATTAACAGATTCTCATATTTATTAGCTACGTATATGAAAAAAGAAAGAGGTTTTTGTTCAATTTCCCTGATATTTACTCGATATGATAAAAATATGAGTAATGTTTTTTAATTCCTTATTAATTTCTTCTTTTCTGATTTACAGCCCCCTTTGGCGTTAATTCCTACCATTTCTGTTCTCCAAAACCTTCCGCGCGCAGGTTTTCCCAGGGACACAGAGGAAGTAGACGATTCTCAGTCGGAATGAGTTCTTCAACCGCTCTTCGAGAGGTACAGCGCGAGTTGGAGGCGAAAGCCAACGATCTCAGCAAGCTACAGAAAGGCAAGCTTCTAATCCATTCACGTTTCCTCCTTGTCGTTCATTTGATTGAAACACATCAATGTTTCAAATCAAATACCGTGTCGACTGTGTTATCTGGATTCAATACTATCAATTTACTTTCACGAAAAGCCTAATGTGGTGGTGGTGATGGATTTATCAGATATTGCGAAGAATCACCAAGTGAGGAAGAAGTACACTATTCAGCTGGGTGAGAACGAGCTCGTTCTTAAGGTTTCCCCACCCTTCTCACTTGTTTCCTCGTAGATTGAAGTATTTGCTTGTGTACAGTTCAGTAGCGAGGAGGGGAAGTAGGCTAAGAGACTTTTTCTGACTCGTGTATTTCTGTCCACACAGAAGTTGTAAAAAATAGAATTTCATTTTTTCGTTTCAATTTATACGTTCGTGCGTTTCAAGGGGATTTTTCTTCACTTGATTCGATATGTGGTTTAGATAATGGAAATTTCTTTACATTTATATAATCTGGCATACGATAAGAATTGAAGCATTCTTATCAGTGGACATTTTTCTCGTTTATTGCTACTACGTGTGAGCTTGTTTCTTGATCTGCTTCTTTACTTACCTATGCAGGAATTGGATTTACTTCAAGACGACACAAATGTATATAAACTGATTGGTCCAGTGCTCGTGAAGCAAGATTTGGCAGAAGCAAATGCGAATGTGCGCAAGAGAATTGAATACATCTCCGCAGAATTGTGTGTTTCTTCATCTGTTTTCCATATAGTTTTTTAGTTCCTGGATAGCAGTGATTATAATATCATAACACTAGTCATTTGAGAACCGTCATCAGACTACTCACTCACCTAATAAGTTTAATTTTTCCCCTTTAATTATTAACTGTAAAAAAGTTTGTAGTCTTGGGTGATTTATGTATACCTTTTTGTCTCTCTCACAGTTATCAAGTCGTTACTTTGTTTTAGATTAGGTAGTTTCTACCTCTTGAATGGCTCTAGCTTAACCATAGATAGCTGATCATGTCATGGACTTTGTACATGTTGAAATTATGTTGGATGTTTATGGAAGAAAAATGGAGGAGACAAGATGGATGTCGTCATCAAGAAGTTGCATTTGATCGATATGGATTTTGTACTTGCCTATTTTCAACCCCTTTTAAGAGTATCTACTTGGATATCCTTGCCAAGCATACTACTTGAAATATTAGCTAGGATCATGAAAAGATACAAGCAAGAGAAGTACCTTGTTTAGAACCTTAGAGACGTGAAAGTCAGAAGACCTATAAGCTTAGTTTATAATTGAGGAAGATAGAAAAAATATGTTGAAGTGAAAATTCCAAAGAAGGTGAAGTTCTTTGTTTTTTTTTTGAAAAGGAGACCGTCTCTTTATCAATATCAATATAATAATAAAGAGACAAAAGCTCATAGTACAAGAGAATTATACAATGAACATGTAACCATGGATCATGGGGTGCACCTGGACACCTCAACTAGGTTGACACCCCCATAGCACCTTCGTCATATCCAAACAAGCTAAAACCCATAACAAAGGAGTACCCAAAGGCAAAATAAACACAAAAGAAGTTCAGAGAAATACACATACAAATACAAGACTAAACATCCTTCTAAATAAAAGGCGACTAAATTCTCGCACCGAGACAAACTCGAGATTGTAGAAGAAAGAACACCATGAGGAGGCTGGTGACTCCACTGGGGACTTATGCTAAGAAGCTTGGACTGGAAATATCTCTCTGGAATCTTTCCAAGCACAATTCTGACAATAATATAAAACAGTTGAGAAAAAGCAAACAGGAGCTGTAAGGAGTTACCAGCGGCAGAGCATAAGTGCAGACTGAAGGGTATAAACAGTGACCAAAAACAAAATTCCAAACAAAGATCCACAACTTGTTTTCAGAGGAAGGAAATAACTAAAAAGATTTCCAACAGGATTCAGCGGTTACTATTTTTGATCAATTATAACCCTTTCTTTCCAGTGTTACTAAAGCCCCAAAGGAATATGAAATTCACTCACTTCTTTAACCTTCAAAATTACTTGAGACAAAAGTTCAGGAAGCTACTTTATGATAAACAGCTAAACACCTTCTTCTTTCGCAAGTCATACTGATGGCTGGAAATTGTCTTGCAAAACTTAAGAACCTCCAAAAGATCAAGGCTCCACCATGAACTTTGATAAGGAAATAAGTTCCAATCAAATACACCATTTCTTTATGATCATACAGTCCATATTCAAATGTGATCCACAAATCTTTTTACAAATGGTTTATAAGCAGCAAAAGAGCAAAAGATCTTCGCAAGGAATTGAGGAATTTGGAATATAACTTTACTTTTTGAAGTTCTTTGTTTGGCAAGTTTTTTTTTTTTTTTCATGGAAGAATCAATACCTTGGGTAGGCTCTTGAGGAAGTTGCTAGTCTTAGTCAGACCTTTTTGCTGTACTATGTATCAGAAGGTGGAGAAAAACTTGGATTACTTATTTTGGAATTGTAATTAAGCTCTTTCCGTTTGAAACTACTTCTTTGGAGTGTTCTCTATCTTACTTCATATAGCTTTCGTTGACATGATCAAGGACGGATTGAGAGTTTCTTATGAAAAGTTGGAATGCGTGCTTTGTTGTGGTGTATTTGGTAAAGAGAAATCATAGAATCTTGAAAGGGATTAATATGGATCCTTTCAATGTTTGGTCTCTAATGAACTGTAATATTTCTCTTAGGGTGCCAGTGATCACTTATTTCTCTTAGGGTGCCTTTGAAAAGTTGGACTCTGTGCTTTGTTGTGGTGTATTTTCTATGTTTTTGAGTATCTCTTGTTAGGTGGAATCCTAACAGAGTTAAAAACGAGTTTTTTCAAAAATATTTTTTTCTTAAGGCAATCTATACGGACCCTTCATGGTGTGTTCTTGGAGAGTTAACACAGAAACAAGAAATCTGGTAATTTTTATTAATATCCTCTAATAAAATACGTTAACAGCCTATTATTTATACTAGGGTTTTTACAGCAAGTCAAAGGTGACCTATCACCTTTTCAACATGTCAAAGTAGGGATTAATTCCAGTCCAGTAGGTAGTAGGTAAGTAACAACTAATTAAGCAACTAAATACATCAAATTCCGTCCTCCTAAGGAAAACTCGTTCTCGAGTTTTAGGTAGAGATATGTAGCTGGTTGGGTGGAAAGTATTCAAAGATATCGGCTACATTGAAGATAGGATTGATATGTATGTGATCCTGTAAGATAGTATCTCTTGTTAGGTGGGACCCTAACAGAGTTAGAAACGAGTTTTTTCAAAAATATATTTTTTTTAAGGCAATCTAAACAGAACCCTTCATGGTGTGTTCTTGGAGAGTTAACACAGAAACAAGAAATCTGGTAATTTTTATTAGTATCCTCTAATAAAATACTAACAGCCTATTATTTATACTAGGGTTTTTACAGCAAGCCAAAGGTGACCTATCACCTTTTCAACAAAGTCAAAGTGGGGATTAATTCCAGTCCAGTAGGTATTAGGTAGTAGGTAAGTAACAACTCATTAAGCAACTAAATACATCAAATTCCCTCCTCCTAAGGAAAACTCGTTCTCGAGTTTTAGGTAGAGATATGTTGCTGGTTGGGTGGAAACTATTCAAAGATATCGGCTACGTTGAAGATAGGATTGATTTGTATGTTTATCTGGTAAATCAATCTTGTTTGTGTTGTCTCCAAACTTCTTTATTATTTGACAAGGTCCTATCGTCTTTGACTGTAATTTATTGTATTTTCCAGCTGGAAGTCTCACTTTTCGAAGATACATCATGACTAGATCTCCTTCTTTTAATTCTTTGAATCTTCTATGTTTATTGGCTTGTTTCTTGTATTCTTCATTCATTTTCTCAATTTGGTTTGCTATCCTTTCCGCCATGTTCTCCGCTTTCGAACTAAGATCAACATTAGAAGGGATGTTAGTAAGATCAACAGTTAGTTTAAGTAGTTTAGTAGAAACAATTTCAACTTCCCTGTTGTTTGATTCTTCATATGATTGTAGGTGAACTCGACTTGAGCTAAGATAAGGCCCCATTGCTTAGGTTTGTCTCCTCCAATACAGGTTATAAGGTTAACTAGAGTTTTATTGGTTACTTTGATTTGTCCATCTGTATGTGGATGACTCGTGGTACTAAATTTGAGTGTCGTGTTGAATTTTTTCCAAGGAGTCTTCCAAAAGTAGCTTAGAAACTTTACATCTTGGTCGGATACTATGGATTTAGGTATTCTGTGCAAATGTACAATTTCTTTAAGGGATAGGTTAGCTACATGAACGGCATCTGAATTTTTCTACGAGGTAATAAGTGAGACATCTTGGTAAATAGGTCCTACCACAAGTACGGAATCATAACCCCCTTCAGTTTTTGGAAGCCCTAGGATAAAGTCCATGGACAAATCTTCCCAAATGCCTTTGAGAATAGGTAATTGGGTGTAAAGGCCCGTGTTTTGCTGCTGTCCCTTGGTCATTTGGCACATAAGACAGTGCTTGACGGACTTTGTGACATCTCTACGTAGTTGTGGCCAATAATACCTTTCGCTAAGTAGTTGGTAAGTCTTGTCTATGCCAAAATGTACCGCAAGGCCATTGCTATGAAGTTCTTTAATCAAAGCCTCACGAAGTGATGTTCTAGGAATACAAAGAAGATTGTTCTTGAAAAGAAACTTGTTAGTCAAATGGAAATCATTACATTGACATGATCAACACATAAAGACCCAAATTTACCAAAACCAGGGTCATCTTTATAAAGAGTAGGTAAGGAGTCAAAGGCTACTACTTGAGTTTTAAGAATAGTAAGTAGGTTGGCTTTCCTACTAAGAGCATCCACCACCCATTGGTACTACCGGCTTTATGTTTGATTACAAAATGGAAATGTTGGATAAAAGAAAGCCATCTAGCATGCATTCTACTACTATAGTTTTTTGGGTTTGCAAATATTTGAGGGATAGGTAGTTGGAGTATAAAATGAATTCTTGGCCTAAAAGATAATGTTCTCACACCTTTAAAGCTCTTACCAATGAATAGATTTCTTGTTCGTAGGTGCTCCACTTTTATCTCGATTCACTTAGTTTCTCACTAAAATACTCAATTGGGTGAGTGTGTTGAGACAAGAGCACACCTATCCCATATCCGCAAGCATCAACCGCCACTTCAAACAATGGAGAGAAATCCAGTAGGGCAAGAACGAGTGTGTTAGACAACCTGTCTTTTAAAAGCATAAAACTTTGAGTTTGGAGGTTAAACCATGGAAATTTTCCTTTCTTTAGACATTTTGTTAGCCGGGATGCTATAGTGCTAAAATTCCTTGTGAGTTTTCTGTAGAAAGAAGCAAGCCCAAGAAAACTTTGTAAATCTTTTACTGTTTTAGATTGGGCTCAATCTTTTATTGCCTTAATTTTGTTGGGGTCCGTGGATATTCTAAATTCGTTAATTATAGAAACCAAAAAAAAATACTTCTTTAACTAAGAAAGAACACTTCTTGACATCAATACTAAGTTTGTTTTCTTGAAGCATTTTCAAAAGTTTAAGTAAGTGAGTAAGATGTTCGTTTAAGTAGTGCCATAAACTAAAATTTCATCGAAATAGCCTACTAAGAATTTATTAAGGTAAGAACGTAGAACCTAGGTCATTAACTTCATGAATGTGCTAGGCGTGTTGGAAAGTCTGAATGACATTACCAACCATTCAAAGAGGCCCTCATTAGTCTTGAATGCCGTTTTCCATTCATCTTCCAGTTGGATTCGTATTTGGTAGTACCCTCTTTTTAAGCTGATTTTGGAGAAAAATTTTTGCTCCTCAAAGTTGATCAAATAGGCCGGACATCCTTGGAATGGAGAAGCGGTATTTGACTGTAATTTTGTTGATGGTGCGATTGTCCATGCACGTTCTCTACGATCCATCTTTCTTGGCAGTCAAAAGAACGGGCACGACGCAAGGACTTAAGCTTGGTCTAATATGTCCTTTTTCTAGAAGTTCATTCACTTGTTCTTGAAGGATTTCGTATTCTTTTGAACTCATTTTGTAGTGAGGTGGATTTGGAAGCGTTGAACCCGGAATGAGACAAATATTGTGTTGGATATCTTTCAATGGTGGCAAATTAGTGGGAGTTTCTAACACTTAGTGAAATTCTTCTAGCAACTTTTTGATGTCTTCGGTTGATACTTGATCTTTTACTATCAAAGCCCACACTTCCTTGTCTTTATTGTCAATGATCCTTCCACTTTCTTGGATACGAATAGTTGCTTCTTTATTTCTTTCTTGTTCTTGGAACTCACTTTATTTGTTGGGCTTGTAGAAGGTAGAAGCTTTACTTTTTGTCCCATTCAAGTGAATTCAAAGCCCACACTTCCTTGTCTTTTTGTTCCATGGGGGGCATTAAAATCCAAAATTCAGCTTTGCTTGCTAAGTGGGGCTGGAGATATTCTAAGGAAGATTCAGCTTTATGGAGGAGAATTATTTGTAGTATCCATGGCAAAGATACATTTGATTGGTTCACTTTGGGGAAATCTGGAAATAGCCTAAGGAGCCCTTGGGTCAATATTTCTAAAATATGGAGGCTAATGGAGCATTTAGCTCACATTAAACTTGGCAGTGGCAGCAGAATTGGTTTGTGGACAGATTTCTGGGTTGGTTCCTCTACTCTAAAGGAACTTTTTCCTTTGCTTTTCAGAATTGCTTTATTACCATAAGGCTCTGTTGCTGATCATTGGGATTATTCTACTATCTCTTGGTCCCTTTCCTTTAGAAGAAGCTTGAAAGAAGAGGAAATAGTAGCCTTCAGCTCCTTATTAGCTTTTCTTGCGCCAGAAAAAGTGTTTGATATTGATGACTCCAAGGTTTGGTCAATTGGACAGCAAGGTAAATTCCCTGTTAAGTCTCTCTCAACCCACCTGAATTTTTCCTCCCCATGGAAAAAGAACTCTTTAAAGCCCTATGAAAATCAAGCTGCCTTCGGCGAGTGAACATTCTTATGTGGATCATGCCTTTTGGGTCCTTAAATTGTGCATAAATTCTTCAAAAGAAATCCCCAAGCAGGTGCCTCCAGCCTTCGGTTTGCCCTCTCTGTGTGAATGCAAACGAGTCATTACTTCATTTCTTCCTACTTTGCTTCTATTCCTTTGTTTGTTGGAATAGTTTCTTCTCCATCTTTAATATTGCTTGGGTATTCGATGCTTCCCTTAGGTCCTTGGTGCTTCAATAGTGATGTCGACCAATCACTTGCCTTGCCTCTTCAGCTTTGCCTTGTAGGGTCCGCCTCTTCCTAAGAAGCCTCAGCTGATTTGGTTAAATCTACTAAAAGCTCTTTTAGCAGAATTGTGGTTAGAAATTTTCAATTCAGTGCTATGTAATGCAGCACTTGCAAATTACTCCACTCAAGACCTTTGTCTCAATTGGGCAGTTATTCTATCTCTGTCAGTTTCCTAGGATTACTTCTGATGTGGTGTTCCTCGTTTGGACTTCCATGGAGATTATTTCATGCTTTCTTATTTATTTTCTCAATAGTATCTTAGTTGTACTAAAAAGGCTCATCTATTTCTGGCCTTTTTTCTTTTTTAGTTTTCGATGATTTTTTAGATTTGCTGTATTGGTTGGATTCCGCTCTCATTGTAATAGGCTGGATCTTGTTCTCATTATTGCAATAGGCTAGTTTTAGTTGAGATATGATGTTTTGGTGCTAAGGGGGTGTCAATTTAGTTGAGATGTCTGGGTGCATCTTCTGATCTCTGTTCTTCTTTTGCTCGTTTAGATTTCTTTATTTAGCTCCTTGTATAATTCTCTTGTACATTAAATTCTTATTATTAAGAAAGAAGTTTGTCTCCATTTTTTTAAAAAAAGGATCCTTTGTATTCTACAACAAATGTTTAACCTTGAAAAGAGAAGATTCACAAAAAAATCTTGAATTTCTTAGAACAAAAGGCCTACCAAATGGGATTAACTTTTTTCCTTTCCAAAGCTATTTGCTTCACAATGAGATTGGGAGAGATTTGATTGGAAAGGAGCCATCATTTCTAGCATAGCAACCACACTCTTATCCAAAAAAAATTTCTAGCAACCACAAAAAACATGTCTTCCTTGTTATTCAGCCTAAAAGGTAAGAAGCTTTTTCAAGAAAGCAATCCAATCATCAAATTCAGCATAGTGAAATTTCTTTTCAACTCTATATTCCATGCATAAAGAGAATCATACCAACATTGACCAACCAAAGAATCCTTGGCAGTAAGACGTTTGTAAAGCCTAGGAAATCCCAAACAAAGGGGTGAGTCAACCAACCATTCGCTCTTCCAAAATCAGGTTTTATCTCCATGAGCCACTCTACCTCTATACTATTTCTCTGAAATGAGGATATTTTTTATGATTTTGGGCTTAGGACCTTTAAACCGACGAGACCGATTTGTAGAAGGCCACCCATGAGTCTCATTCCACTAGTATTTATGTTAGGTACTAGATATTTAGTATGCTGTTAGTTAGGGGTATAAAGGTAATTAGATAAATAGGAAGTTATTAGTAGTTATTGTGTAAGGTTGGTTACTGCTTGTTACTAATAAAGGATAAAGGGAGGTTAAGTGAGAGTAAGGTGATTATTCTGTGGAGTGATCTAGGGCTTGGGTGAGGGGCTGAAGAGAGGTGGGTTCCAAGTACCTTATACTCAAGTTTATCTTGTATTTCTTTATAGTTATATTTCATTATATTCAAATCTTGTTCTTGTTAGGAAATGTCCTAACAATTTATAAGCAATCACTTGTCTCTATAAAGGATCCATCTCAATGAGAAATCTCCAACTTCATGGCTAAATGAGCACAATTTTTAGTGGCAAGAAATTCTTGACCAATTTTCCTAACATATCCAGCACACGAGTAGGGCAAGAGAAAATTGAGAGATAATATAAGGGAATGCTTGCAAGAATTATTGAGCTGCAATTCTGCTCCCTTTTGATAGAATAAGATGATGGAACTCTCTTGGATCAAGTAAGATTTACTTTATTACTTGAGTAATACTTCAGTAAACAGTAGAGAAATACAAGAAATCGAATTGAGAACTCCTCAATTCGGAAATACGAAAACTCTCCTCTGCCTTCCTATCTCTCGAGGAATAGCATGAAGCCAACTCTCTCTCTCCTTAACAACCTCCTATTTATACTCACAGAATTATGAAATATCTACTAACAATATTAAAGGCTATTTTCCTTGGCACGTGCGGTTGCTCCTTGCTTCTTCTTCTTTCTACTGTACTGGTGTACAATTGGTGGTCTATCATAAGACTCTTCCACGGATCCAATTTTCTCTGTATTTTGTCAATAACAGTTTGCCGAAAGGGAAGCTTCTTAGGGTTTCCACCCAGGGGTATCCCTACGTACTCAAGAGGCCAGACTTAGCAGCACACCCCCGCTCCTCACTATTACAGATATTTAAACTAGCCAACAAAGATTTCAAGAGCTTAATTAAGTCTGACATCACCTTAAAACCAACAATTAAGTTTTTCATATTCTTGAGCATAGAAATCATGGATAGAGAAAAATAAAGCGTCAACTCCAAATTGCAAATGTGATACCCTTCCCCTTCCAACAGACAAATCTTTTTAAAAACCATCCTGACACCTTTATCAATCAGCACAAGGACAAAAAGAAAAGGAGCAATTGGATCACCTTGCCTTAGCCCCCTAGCTTTGATTTTGCCTCATGGTCTACCATTAATCCAAATAGAGAAAGATGTATTGGTGATGCAAGCTTCGATCCATCTTAAAAGCAGTAGTGCCCATAATGAATAGTTGATAATAAGTTTGCTTTTTTCCCAATTTCAAATTCGTGTAATTCATATCAAGTATGATTAGTTGAGGCCCAAAGTTGAGCTCAAGGTAGATAGAACATGCTTCTGACCTGAGCAACAAAAAAGAAAAAGAAAAAGAAAAAGAGAAGTAAAAAGAGAAGTAAAAAGAGAAAAAAAGAGAGAGTTGCCCAAGTAAGATATGTTCTATTGTTGAGGCTTTGACGGAACAAGTTTATATTCCAAGTTTATATTCTTGCATTTTATTCTTTATAAATGTACCATTCTACTTCCATATACCTTAATAATAATAATAATGAAACTACTTTCATATGTCTTAATAATAATGAAAATATAGTTTTACTCGTTCTAGTCACCATTTCATGTGGTTTATTTAATGATTTTTGATCAATTCAGGAAACGTCTTGATTCAATTCTTCAAGATTTGGAAGAGAAGCAAAATCGCAAGAGAGATGTGGTTAGTACTTTTCTTACTTCTATAGATCTTAAAACTAACCTGTGGCTGATATTTGCAGGACCCCAAAATAAGAAAATAAAACTTCTTTTTTTGTGTCCGATTCTTGTTTACTGGAGAATTCAGAAATGATTTCTTGTCTTTAGATATGATGAATACACAAGGCACATGTAAAATGTGTCTGGGGAAAAAGTTTGAAAACAAATAAATCATTTTAATCTGGACTTGATTTAGAAGTATAGGAAATTTAAAAAACGACTAGATCTAGGGAAGTTTGTTTGAGCATCCTGCCTCATCCTCGTTTTCCTTGACGTGAAACTAAGTTCAAGACGCTTGAGCTTCTGTATGCTACCTTACATCTAGGTTGAACTCATGGTAGAAATATATGAAGTTTGACTGAATTGTGGTTTCTGAAACTACATCGAAGCCATTTCCTAACAAAAGCATTGGGGACTGGAAGTGAAAAAATAGAATGAGAAAAAGAATGCCAACTTTGACAGAATAGAGTTGATGCATTATCCTTTTTCTCTATGATCTCTCTATGGTTCCTCCATAAATGATGGTTTCTCTCCCCTTTCTATTTTTTTTAATCTTTTGTATTTTTAACTCTATAAATGAGTTAACTAATTTAATTCAAAATTATGAACACGAAATATATTTTTTATTATATTGTAACCAAAGCCATTTTTTAAGAATTAATTTCTTTGATGAATGAAATAAAAAGGAGGGAGAGAGATGCCTTGATCTTACATCAAGAGACCAGAATACACAGTTCACATTCTTACCATCTCTCTCCACCTATTGGAAAGAGTGGTAATCTCTCCCTAGCTAATATAGGTTCCTCACTAATTTTTTCTTTTTGATAGAAACAACAATTTTTATTGAGAAATAATGAAATAATAGAAGGGCATACAAAAAACCTAGCCCAACAAAGCACCCCGCCTATAAAAAAAGGTTCCAACTAATTAAAATGTTTCCTACGGAATAGTTACAAAAGGTCTTCAAAACTGAAGCTCAACAGGACGCGCAAAATCTAGTTAAAGCCCAAACCTCACTATGGTCCCTCTCTCTACCTCAAAACACCCGATCATTCCTCTCTTTCCAAACATCCCAAATCACAATGCACGCCTCAACAAGCCACAAAAAAACACCTTTTTCTCTAAAGGGTGGATGGAGGAGGAAATCCTTGATTGTAGCACGAACACTCCTTTGGCCAACAAAGTTAAAATCGAACTCCAGTAGAAAAGAGATTATCAAGGTCTTCCTCCGCCTTTCGACGAAGCAAACAACAAAATGATCCAACAAGTAGAGTCCTCTTAAGAAGTCTATCAATAATGTTAACCCGATCAAGTAAAGACTTTTGCCAAATAAAGAACCTAACTTTCTTAGGAACCTTAATCCTCCAAACCTCATTATTGTAATACATATGTTCATCCTCGAGAATTCCTACGCACTGACTTTCCTAATTATAAAATTGATAAGACCCCTATCATCCACCAGTATACTAGACGAGGGAAGAAGAATTAGTGTTGGCACGTGTGAGTCGGTTAGGGTAATTAGTTAGGATATGCTTTATGATGTAAGCCATAGTTAGTTAGTTAGTTAGTTAAAACCCATAATTAGTTAAAGAACAACTGTAATCAATAACTAACTAAAACAGTTAGACACCCAACTGTTTCAAGGAAACAGTTACTTGTAACTAACCTTGAAATATCAATAAATAATCAATCTCCTAGCCCAAAAAGGCAGAGAATTCATTTGAGAAATTAATCCCAACTTTGAATTACATCACTTTATAAATAGGTTTGAAATATTGGAGGGAAGGGAAGCTAGGTTTTGTGTTTTAGTCGGGAAGTCTGTGCACCTTTGAGAGATAAGGTAACAGGGAGAGATTGTAACCGAATTGAAATTTCCACAATTCATTTTATTATTATTCTTCAATATTGTATTCGACTTGGATTTATTTATCAATAAAGTTCCATTGATAGAACACAACCTTAGTGTTCCATCATATTAGTATCAGAGCGGTCGATTCAGGGAAGAAACGAATTTACGATGGTTCAGACGCGTATGGAAGAAAGATTGGAGGTGTATGATCACGAGCTGATTGGCGTAAAGAAGGAACTAAGCAAGTTGCCGGCAATGGAGGAGAAGCTTACGATGATCACAACTACATTGGAGAATTTGAGTGTGCAATTGGAAAAATATCAGCAGTGATGATGTTGTGTTATGGAAACAGTGGCAAAGGAATGAATTGCCATGGGAGACAGAAAGGCCGAGCCAAGTGTGCGTGAAACGATGACAGTGAAGGCCAAGGCAGGAGAAGGGACGTTCGACAAGGGAATTAGCGGCGAAACACCAGAAGGAAGAACCAAAAACGAAGATGGAAATACAGAACGTAATAAGTTTAAAAAAGTGGAGATACCGATCTTCAATGGTGAAGATCTCGATTCTTGGTTATTTCGAGTTGATAGATACTTTCAAATCCATAAATTGACTGATGCCAAGAAGATACTGGTTGCGACGATCAGTTTCGAAGGCCCAACCCTGAACTAGTACAAAGCACAGAAAGACAGGGATAAATTCGTGGATTGGCCGAACTTGAAGGAACGATTACTTGTACGATTCCGATCAGATCGCAAAGGATCTATATGTGGCCAATTTTTAAAAATTCCATAAGAGACTACAATGGAGGAATATCTAAACTTGTTCGATAAACTAATGGCCCCATTATCGGATCTACGAGACATGGTGATTGAGGAGACATTCATGAATGGGTCATGGATCAAGGCTGAGATGTATTTTTGTCAACTAACCGAATTGGCCCAGATGATGCAATTAGCTTAGTTGGTGGAGAACTATGAGATCGTCCGTGGGGAAGCCAACCTTAAAGGATATGCTGGAGGTAAATATCCACCTTCTTTATCTACTAGTACTTAATCTGGTGGGAGCTCCAATTCAATTGATAATAAGAGCAACACTACAATTCCCAAGGGAACTATCACTTTAAGAGGAGTGGCTGGTGGGGAAGCTAAGGAGGGGCCTATTCTTGTTGTCTGACTCAAAGTTTTGAGCTCGAAAGGAGAAGGGACTCTGTTTTCGATGTAATGAAAAGTACTCTCATGACCATAAATGTAAGATGAGGGAGCAAAGAGAGCTTCAAATGTATGTCGTCACGGAGGGGAAGGAGGAATTTGAGATTGTAGAGGATATGGAGAATGAGGAGAAAGAATTATAAATGGTGAGGATAGATGAGGAAGACCAAGCCATTGTAGAATTATCAATTAATTTTGTTGTAGGATTATCAAACCCGGGTACTGTGAAGGTGAGAGGGGAGATCAAAGGCGAGGAACTAGTGATCTTAGTTGATCGTGGGGCTACACACAACTTTATATCTGAAAAGTTTGTGAAGAGATTATAGATACCAACGAAAGACACTTCTCATTATGGAGTGATCTTAGGGTCCGACACAACTATTAAAGGTAATGGAATTTGTGAAGCTGTAGAGTTGAAAATGAATGATTGGAAGGTAGTAGCGAATTTTCTACCATTGGAGTTAGGGGGTGTGGACGTGGTCTTAGGGATGCAGTGGCTTTACTCTCTTGGCATCACTGAAGTAGATTGGTGAAATTTGACCGACTTTTATGCACCACGACAAAAAGGTGATAATTAAGGAATATCCTAGTTTAACTAAAACTAGAGTAAGTTTGAAGAATATGATGAAGACTTGGGTAGGCTCTGACTAAGGCTTTCTGGTGAAATACCAAGCCATGGAATGGGATGTCTTTACTTGGCCTGATCATTTACCACCAGAAAGGAGTATCGGACATCATATAAATTTGAAATAGGGAACTGAACCATAAATGTAAGGCCGTATAGGTATGCTTTTCAGCGAAAGGTGGAAATGAAGAGATTAGTGGATGAGATGTTAGCATCAGGAACTATTTGCCCAAGTCAGCCCATATTTCAGCCCTGTTCTGTTGGTTAGGAAGAAGGATGGAAGTTTGCGCTTCTATGTGACCGATCGTTGAATAACGTTACTATTCCAGACAAATTTCCAATACCAATAATTGAGGAGCTCTTTGATCAACACAATGGTGCTACATAGTTTTCTAAGATTGATTTGAAAGTCGGATACCACCAAATTCGTATGTGTGGGAAAGACGTTGAGAAGACAACATTTAGAATGCATGAAGACCATTATGAGTTCATGGTTATGCCATTTGGCCTAACTAATGCACCTTCTGCATTTCAGTCATTGATGAATTCTATATTCAGACTGTATTGGCGAAAATTTGTTGTGTTCTTTGATGACATCTTAATTTACAGCAAGGATTTTGAAGAACATCTATCACATTTGGGGAAAGCTTTAGAAGTGTTGTGAAAGAATGAGCTTTACACGAACCAAAAGAAATGCAGTTTTGCACAGACACGTGTAGATTACTTGGAGCACATAATTTCGGGCCAAGGAGTTGAGGTTGATCCGAAAAAGATTAGAGCAATCAAAAAATGAACTATACCTAAGAATGTTTGAGAGGTCTGAGGCTTCTTGGGACTGACAGGGTACTATAAAAAGTTTGTCCAACACTACGGGTTTATAGCCGCTCCTCTAACTCAGCTTTTTAAGAATGATAAATTTAAGTCCGCACTATGGGTTTAGAGTCCCTTGAAGCATTCCTGGAATTGCAAAATGCTATGATGACTCTTCCTGTTTTAGCCTTGCCTGATTTCGATGCCCCATTTGAAATGGAGACTGTTGCCTCTGGTTATGGCATAGGAGCAGTGCTCATTCAATCCAAATGACCCATTGCTTTTTTCAGTCACACCTTGGCTATGAGAGATCAGGTTAAACCAGTGTATGAAAGGGAGCTTATGGCAGTTGTCCTCGTCGTGCAAAGGTGGAGACCTTATTTGCTAGGGAGGAAGTTTTATAGTGAAGACGGATCAACGTTCTCTAAGGTTTCTATTAGAACAGAGGGTTATTCGGCCACAATACCAAAAGTGGATTGCTAAGCTTTTGGGATATTTCTTCGAAGTGGTATACAAGCCGGGATTGGAGAACAAGGCGGCAGATGCTCTATCTAGAATGCCCCCGGTTGTCCATCTTTATAATCTCACAGCCCCCACTTTGATTGATTTGAAGGTCATCAAGGAAGAAGTTGAAAAAGATGACCGACTAAAATTGATAATGAAGGAAGTGGCAGAAGGGGAGGATGGCAAGGCAAGCAAGTATTCCATTCAACAGGGGATGTTGAGGTATAAAGATAGGATGGAAGGAGCTGTTTAGGTTGGTTGTCTAGTACCTAGTTGAATCGTAGGTCAGCCTATCATCCTCAATCAGACGGCCAAACTGAAGTGGTCAATAGGGGAGTGAAGACATGCTTTCGCTGTTTTTGTGGAGAGCGGCCGGAAGAGTGGATAAAATGGTTGCATTGGGTAGAGTACTGGTACAACACAGTATCAGAGATCTTTAGGGGTAACACCCTTTTAAGTGTCTACAAGCATTTACCTCCACCCCTGGTTTATTACGATGATCGAGACACTCCTAATTCAGCATTAGATGAGCAGCTCAAGGAGAGGGATATTATGCTGGGAGCATTGAAGGAACACTTGCGGATAGCCCACCCAAGAAAAGATGAAGAAAAACGCTGACCTAAAGAGAAGAGATGTGGAATACATGGTAGGGGATTTGGTCTTTCTTAAAATTCGGTCATACAGGCAGGTTTCCTTGCAGAAAAGAATAAATGAGAAGCTGTGACCGAAGTTTTTTGGTCCTTATAAGATCATAGAACGGATTGGCCTGGTTGCATACAAGTTAGAGTTGCCAAAGACATCATTCATCCATCCTGTTTTTCATGTTTCCCAATTGAAGAAAATGCTGGGAAATCTATCAAGTTGAACCGTCGAATATGCCCTATATGACTGAGATTCACGAATGGCGAGCAGTGCCAGATGAGATTCATGGCTACTTGAAAAATAAGACTGGAGGATGGGACGTGCTAATCAGTTGGAAGGGCTTGCCTAGACATGGGGCTACATGGGAAGACTATGAAGAAATGCAGCGGCTGTTTCCAGAATTTCACCTTGAGTACAAGGTGAATTTGGAGAAGGAATTTAATGATAGACCCCTGAGTAATTAGTTAGGTTGTGTGTTTTAGTCAGGAAGTCTGTGCACCTTTGAGAAATAAGGTAACAGAGAGAGAGATTATAACCAAATTGAGGTTTTCTCAATTCATTTTATTATTATTCTTCGATATTGTATTGACTTGGATTTATTTATCAATAAAGTTCTATTGATAGAACACAACCTTAGTGTTCCATAAAAAACACACAGCTCACTTTCTCACATATTGCCTACACTAAGGGGTGAATTCTCCTTTCTACTCTTATAACATATGTATTGACTATTGGGGTCTGACAAGGAGTTACAATGAACTTCAAGTAGATATAGAAGTAGCGATGCTATAAGAATGAAATTGTGGGCTTGGTTTTTCTGCATGCTCTTGTATTCCTTTAATTTTTTCTTACTGAAAGTTATTTCTATATAAAAGATTATAGAAGAAGGGGAAAAATAGAATGAATGGAAGTGATAATAGACTCAGTAGAGGGAGTTGAAACCTCCCTTGAATTTCCAAGGAATCCTGATCGTGATCTCCCAGTTGACCCACACAACTCAATGTTTACAATTCCCTCCTTTCCCTTCTAGATCTCCAACATTTAACTAAAACATCTTGCTACCATAATATATCTAAACTAAGAAAAACACTAACTGCTATTATAGAGAATCATTGACTACTAATCGACTCTGTAGAAATACAAGGAATAGATATTAACTGATATTTGAAACCCTAAAATCTATAAAACTAAATAAAAGGAACAAAATTAAATTAGGATTGTAACAGGCAAAGATGAGTTTGTCCTCTACATGAGCATCTTCCAATTCCATGTTGCAAGAGGGCATCCTAAATTGTTAGATAAATGCCCCTATATCATCTCAAGATGCCTGGAAATTTCACATTTTGGTTAAACAAACTAGGTAATCTAGATGCCATTTCATGACCCATGAGAATCTTGAGTTTCCACCAAAAGTGCTCCTTTCGCTTTAGATCCCAAATTCCCAAGCTAGCCTTCTGAACTTACTTGGCAGTAGCATGTTGCTGATTGGTGATGGAGAAAGGTTTCTCAATACAATTACTGATTTCAGTTTGCTTTCATCAAGGATAGACAAAATATCGATGCTAGCCTTATTGCAAATAAATTGGTTGAGCTTTGGAATAGAAAAAAGATGAAGGTTTTGTTATAAAGGTTGACATTGAAAATCTTTTGATAAGAGCTTTGTTAGATTACATTAAATTCTTGAAAGGCATTGGAACTGATGGAGATAATGGGTTAAAGGGCATTTCTTCTCTCCATTCTTATCATTGGAAAAGTTCAGGAAAAGTTTCAGGGTATAAGACAAGGATCTCTCCTTTCACCAGTAGGGGATCTAAAAATTTTATTGAGGGACTAAATCCTTATAGTTGGGTTTAGTCCCTTTGACTGGTGCCATGTGCATGGGGACCTTAGCTTACATCCCTGTTTGCCACAAAAAAACCCTCACTGAACTGAGGAACTGAGGATGAAAAGAGAATTCCTCGATCATCTCCCTTTAGTCATGTTGGCTAGCCAGATCAAAACTATGCTAATCAAAGAAACAAGTCCGCACAACATATGAGCAAGGTCTGCAACTGCCCTCCTGCAAGGTCTGCGACACCAAGACCCTATTAAATTCAGCATCTTCCAAGGTATATTTTTCCAAGGAGAATATGACAAACAAAACTTAACTGTCTTGGGGGTTCTTCATTCACCACATCGAGATAAAAACCAAATCTCTCTTGGGAGATGGGTTGACTTGTCAAAGAGAAGGATTTATAGGAAAAAAACTCTGGAGGGCTAGGACACTGTAAGCAAAAAGCCCATCTCTCTTAGAAGAGCACTGAAACTCCCCCAACAATGAAAGGAGAACAACGATATCCCTCGTTCCCCTTTCAAACAATGAACCGGGGAACCTCAAAATGGGGGCTGGCTAAGCCAGAACGTCAACCAATACATAAATTGGCATTGATTGTTTCATGATGAATTTGTGAGTGTAATGCTTAACATTGAAAGTAGAAGTTGAATGGGATAAAGGCTTCCTTTGTAACAATCCTTTTAGAAACAAAAGAATTCCTTATTTCAGCAGAATCATTCTTTGGTTTTATATAAACCTTTTCTGATTGGGATACTACTCAAATGCTTCAATTCATTTGCTTATTGTTGGTTTGCTCATGCTGTTTTGCAGGTATTGAAGTTACAACAGAGGATACAGTCTCTGCAGGCTGGAAAAGCTAAAGCATAACATGTTTTACTGATTTCAGCTGTACGTTCTAAACTTAAGTTTATCTTTTTGCAATCTCTCTTGTATCAGTTAAAGGTAAACTCACTCAAAAGCTTGACAATACTTAGTTTGATTTTGAAGCTTGACAGGACTTGGTCTGATTTTGATTTTAGATACGTACATAACTTTTCTATTTCTTGCAAAGTACTTAACAGGAACTTCATCTCCAGAAATATTTTGCATTTGTAATTTGACAAAAACTTGGCATCTTGAAAGGAAAAGTATTGATGATAATTTTCTTCTGAATTTCAAGGGTATATCCGAAGAATAATGGGTGGTGTCTGCTACTCTTTGGTCTAAATGGACTTTTGCTATTGATTGCTATAACGTGCTCTTGTCCTTTTCTCCATCTAGTTTATTTCCTCCACAGCTCACTGGTGGTTCCATACACACTCTTGTCCCATCTTTTAGTCTACCAATTATTGCTTCAGGTAGTGAGATGCCCATTTTAGTTTGATTAAAACCCTTTCAGTTCAGATGTTTTGCTTCCTTGAAGAAAATAGCCCAAGTGAATAGGGCCAGGATACCGTATCTTTCGAAATTTAACTTCTTGGATAGGTCACAAATATGGTAACCAAAGAATTAGGTACCCGTTTTGAATTCAAAATTTTGTACTTCACTGATTTTTTTTTTCTGTGAGAGAAAGTAACAGAGGATTTCTAGTTGGATCAACTCATTATGTTAGGATAAGTGGTGGTTTGCATGGTTCTGGACAAGATGCCACTCGTAATAAGATTGATGGCTCATAAAGCTCCTTTGAAACGAGGTTCTATCTCATTTAGAAGTCATTTGGAATCAAAATGCTTTCTATTGTTATAGGTTGTGGGTATAGTTTTCTGGGATTGATTCACCTATTTGTGGCAGTTCCTAGACTTGCTTCTTTGCTCACTGTATTTAAAATCCATAGTTTCTATCTATTATTTTGCAAAGTATTAATTTAGCCATCAACTACCACCACTAACACCTTCACTCTGAGGAAGACATTCTGTTGAAAGCTCCTTCAATTGAATGGATGTCTTCCGGGGAAGTTTCTTTTTATGAGCGGAGCGACTTTACTGGGGGAAGAAGAGAAAGGAGAGACAGAGAAGGGGACATTCTGAGGGCATAGCCTTGTTGATAATTAGATTTGTATTAAATTTATTTTTGCTCATTAGTTTAAACTTTTGAGTCAATTGGTATACTAGATGAAAATTGTCCATAAGCTTTTGTGTTCAAACTTTTGCAACGTTATTTTCTCAATTTTATTGAAAAAGAAACAATTTCAATTGATAAATGAAATATCCAAAGAACACCAAAGCCGAAAGGGATAAACTAGTAGGATATTAGCTATAAATGATACAAAAGCAGAACCCAATCTGAAAGATACAAACATGGATGGGGCAAAGTTGGGATAGATACAGATATAACCCAATCTATGAATGATGTGAACAATATGCTGCAGATTGGACCAAAAACAAAATTAGCACAAAGGACTCGAGGAAGATGTGTATCACAACGAATGACCAAAACTTCATGAAGGCCATATGGGAGGAGATTGTTCCATCGGAAAAACTGAAATTCCCAAAACAATCTGGTATCACACTGATATAGACTCCTCTCTAAGCAATGGTCGAGCATTAGAAGTTCTCTCGATTTTCTTTTTTATTTGCCTAACATCATTTGAGCTGTTTATTTACTCCCCAATTAATCTTGATTACACTTGTTGGGTATTCTACGTATTTCAAGCTTACAAGTGAAAGAGAGTATTAGATGATATAAAATTAAATTTACCTTCACCCATTCAATTTAAGCTTTCAAGTAATCGATGGTTTAACAAGATCAATTATCAATACAATTGAGGTGACCCTGGTGGATAGGACGGATTGGATGGAGTGGCCTTAATAATTTTTTTATGGCATACTTCTCTTACTTTATAATCCTCATGATTCTCTTTTTGAATCCCCTTGATTTTTGTTTCTTCATAGCAATTTTAATTTTTAAGCTTGTGACAGAATAAAAGTATGGTGTGGTAATTGACATAGAACCCATTTGGCAGCAAAGCAAGGAGGTCCAGTTATAATGAATCATTGTGCAAAGGACCAAATCATTCTGTTGCTTTTTGTGCATGTGCTCAAATCCCCAACGGAACTCCTTGCCTTAAACCATTGTTTCTTGTATGGTTTTAGTAAGTTTTGTTAGCTTGATTTTCAACATAGACCACATTCTTGAGAAGTTTCTGCCCACAAACTAGGATTTTTCTGATTTATATGTCATTCAGGAAATGGAAGATGTGATGCGTTTCCAATGTCCCATCCTTACTGAAACAACCCTGGAAGAGACAATGTGTCCAAAAATGGTTTACAGCGTCAAATTGAAAAACCATTATACTTAGCTTTACTATTTTTGTGCTTATGTTCTTTGCTTATTTGGATCAGACAACATGTTTGAAAACTTATCCTGAATTTTACTACTTGTCATCCTTTAATCGATTGATGGTAGAAATAGCTGATGGAGAGGTAGAATTAGAGATGTCAGTGGACTCGGGTGGGCTTTGGGTTGGAGATGACTTCCCTGTCCTCGTCTCTGCTATCCGTTTCATTCTCCATCTCTAGTTTTAAAGAAAGAAAAGAAAAAAGAAAAGAACATATCTATTTAGTGGGAGTTATATATTCAGTTATCCATCCCTAACCTTGGCTTTGTGATTTGTCTAGACCTCACTCCATTTCCGCTTTAGTGTGTTCATGGAGGTGTCCTGAAACAAGGATTATATATTTGCTCCCCATGGTTGAGGCTGTGGAACAATAATTGGGATTTTGATTAAAAATTAACGGTGTGTTTAGCCTCTCTCTTTGTCAAATTAGTGCTCCCCAAGTATAGGATATAGAGTAAGAGTGAAAAGTGGATGAAAATAATTGGCATTTTGAATAAAAACAACGGTGTTAAACTTTTTACCATACTAGTTGGAGTTTCTAACAATGTCGACCAAGTTGTGATGTATACTCATATTTCCAAATTGAATAATAATAAAGACATTCACCTGATTTAAAATCAGAGATTTAAATCTCTTCTCTCGAGAAAATCTAGGGTCTCACAGAACACTTTTTACCTCGCACACTAAAGAAAAATAGATATGAAGACAAGAGGGAGGAGCACGCGTAAAGTACGTTGGTATTTGCTTTTGTGGTCTGAATATCTATCTGATCATTATTATATCAACCAGAAGAATAGCAAAGCCACTAACCGGAGTTTCCCCACAAAGCCCTACCAACTCCACGAGCAAGAGCATAAAATCCCTTTTCGTTTTTCTTTCCATTTTCTTTCTTTCTTTCTTTCTTTCTTTCTTTCTTTCTTTCTTTCTACTTTTATTCTTTTCTCAATAGTGAAAGCAAAACTTTTTTAACTTTTTGTGGCTTGGATACATAAATTCTATCTACATAGACAAGGAAATCTCACATGTTTGAGACACTTAATTGAGTTGGGAAATTCGTATTCGCTTTTTTTTTTTTTTTTTTTAAATGCAAAATAGAGAGAAAATATGAGATTTGTTTGTTAAATGTGCAAAATATCAATGGTAAATACTTTTGAAATTGTGTCGGTGAAGTTGATGGGTCAAATATCCTTTACTAAAGAAGGGCAAATTACAAAAACCATCCCTAAGATATGGTTGCAGTTCCAATCATATTCTCAAACTTTCAATAACAATAATTGAGTTCTTAAATTTAGTGTTAAAATTTGGACTAGCAAGCTTATAATAATTGTAAAAATTAGACCTACAAATGATACAAATTGAAACATCAAATATATATAATCGGTATTTTTAAATTTGAAGGTTTACTTTTAAAACTTGAATAAGTTGAGAGTTTAAATTTTAATTTTGAAAGTTTAAAGGTATAATTGGAACTATCACCATATTTTAAAGACGGTTTTTGTGATTTGCCTAAAGAATAACAAGAAAAAGAAATCCCTCAAGTGATGTTGCTATGGAAGAGATTTGTAGAGGGTAGCGTGACTATTTCCATTGAAGCTCTTGGTGATGGTTATAGGAAGATGACTATAACTCATAATGCACTCAAATATATAATTTTGTTAATGAGAATTCAAAATATATTGGACATTAGCTGTCATAAGATCGTTTGAGTTCTCTAATTTCAACAAATGTTAAACTTGGACCTTAAAAGAATTAAATCTCCCAACGATAAAATTTGATTCTCAAATTTACATAATTGTTACGATATCTATAATTATGTTAGTTCAAGGGTTCAATTTTAACATTTGGTTAGTTTGAGGATTCACATTTTAATTTTATAATTTAAAGTTTGAGCGTATAATTGTAACTATCGTGATACTTAAGAGTTGGTTTTGTAATTGGTTCAAATTTACAATTATTTATAGGTTAAATTACAAATTTGGTCTCTATAGTTTGAATAAAGTTGGAATTAGTCTTTGTAATTAGAAAATAGTTGCACATATAGCAATTAAACCCAAAATATCTAAAGATTTATAACACAATACAAAAGAATTTGGACATAGAGTAAAGTTTAGTTAAAACTTTCAAAGTTTTTCAATAATAGTCCATATCGATAATACGTGTCTATCACTAATATAATTCTATCACCGACATAATCTATTTACTATATTTGCAATTATCTTAAAATGATGTTATACACTTGAGTACTACAGAAAAATACACTTTAATATTAATCCTAACTATTTGTAATTACCCTTATAATTAGAATTAAATCTCTATGATTTGATAAAATTCTCATAAATAGTCTTCGTAATAGGGATTACGGATAAGAATTTTATCAAACCATAGACTATTTATGAAATTATAGAAAACGATAAGGACTAAATTTTAGTTTTTTCAAAAATTTGTAATCAAATCTAATGTCTAAATCAAATAATCAAAACTATTATTTTAAAAGAAGTTAAAAATATGTTTAGGAAGAAAAAAAAGTAGATGGACATACATCTTTCTTCACCCATATGTGTCGTCGAGAGATTGGACGTTTGAACTCGAAATTGATAGGTATATATTTTAATGTGCAGATTTTTGTATTAAATTTTTAATAAAGATGAGGAATAAAGTTCAACAATAAAATGAATTACCACAATGTATATTTTGTTCATGATTTAAACACAAAAAAAAAGAGGAATAATCATAACGCAATAATAATCTTCTCCATCTCTATGTTTCAAGTGGTTGGCGATATTTCCTTAAAAATGGAAAGAGAAAAAAAAAGTTGGAAGTTATGTGATGATATGTCCCATTGAAATTGTGAAGCACTCCTTCATTATTTTTTCTTTTATTCCAATATCGGACGAAAGTTGTATTAATTTAAATCGTAAACTAATAATTGTTTTAGTTTAAAAATAACTAAAATTTTTGAGATTTGAGAGATGGATAATAATTATATACATTTTAATTTTAAACTTTGATAAGTAAATCTAAACTTTGATGAGTGCTATCAATTTAAATTCTGAAATATAGTGATGGAGATTTTAAATTAATAAAGTTATGGAAGTTCAATGTTTAAATTGATAAACTTGTAAAAGTTTTTGAGTTAAAATTGATACAATCATCCGTTTCAAATTTTAATTGACAAATTATAAAATTCGCCCCTAAAATTTAGGAGAATAAATAGATAATTTCCCTATTGTTTCTTCTAAACAAGAGTGTAGTGCTGTTTAAGTGTGAGTCAATTTAAGAATCTCTATTAGAATTATACTTAACTATTATTAATGTTTTTAATTCGTACTTATGCCTAAACTTCTTGAAACGTTGTTGGATGAATGAATAACTTTCAAAAACTCATATCTTTAATTGAGTGTCTAAATCAACTTGCTTAATTGATAAAATTGTAAATGTCATGTGATGTTTATCGAAATAGTTGCCAATAGAAGGCAACGGTGAATAAAATTTATCTATGTGATATAAATTGATGTTTTTTATCCTTTTGTAGGCAAGCAGAAAAATTTTAAAAAATAAAATTTATGAGAGGGAAAAATATCCAAAATTTGAAATGGATTTAGAGATTAAATTTATATAGTTAGAATTATGATATGAAAAATATTGTTTAAGTTTATGTATAGTACTTCTCATCATTATATACAAAGACTTTGGCCACACAAACCAAAGTCAAAGCTGAATGCAATATATTTGCTTTCAACGTTTAGAACTTTGCATATCATCAATATAACGAAAATATGTCAATTTAATTTCTCAACATCATTTCATCTTTGAAATTAAAGTCATTGAGAAAAAGTTTTGCATTAATCACATTCCTTAGTACTAATTATAGCTAATCTTTTGTACTTCTAAAAACATAGATACTTTCTATGATACCTAATAGGTTTAAGTTTATAGTTAATTGAATACCCACTTTTAATCATATGAACTTTATTTATACCTAAAAGATGTATATGAACTTTTGAAGTGTCACTTTATTAAGTATTAGGGTCAACTTAATTATATTGGTTGAATTCTGCTTAGAGATCCTTAAATTAGTAGATAAACTCTTTAAATTTAAATTTAAAAAATGTCTCATTAATCAAATTTATCTTGAAATTTTTAAAATATCATTTGATATATCAAATTTAAAATTGAAATTTATGTCTAATAAAACCAAGAAATTTTTGGTGTATATCAATTAGGGCTATGAATTTAAAAGAATAGGTTGAAAGTCAAGGACTTATTAGAAGAAAAAAGGAAAACAATTCAAAGACACTAAAGACAAAGTATTCAAATTTAAAGACTTATTAAGCAGTTTGTAAAGTTACTAAATTGATTTAAGTTTTATAACTAGAAATTAGTCCAAAAATTATTATTCGAAACATTTATTAGTTCAAAAAATTATTGTTTAAAGTTTAAGGAATAAATCTGTATTTTACTACCATCTTTAATATTAAATTAGGTTAAAAATAGCTGACGAATTTAGTGTTGGACATGAAATTTAATTTTAAATTTATAAATTTATACTAATCGTTATTAGTTAAGAAAAATAAAATAAAATAAGAGACCTTAACTTTGTTTTAATTATTTGGTTCTACTATTTAACATATTTTATTCAAGATTTTGGAATGACGACTAAATTAACTTAAAATTTAACGATTTATATTATATTATGTTAAGAGTGATTTTGGATGAAAGGGTATAATGTACACTTAAAAACGGGAAAGTAAATTAAAAAGAAGTGTGACACATCAAAATCGAAAGGATTTTTTAGGGGTCCAAGGAGACTATCTAGGGGTTGGATGAATGATAAACTTATGTTCTTATTGAATTTCATGTCTACCATCTTAATTAATTACAAACCCTAAAGTACCCCACCAAAGTCCCATTCCATGCATCCCTCTACACCTAACTCTCCCCCTCATCATATATATATAATGGGAATTGTGTCATAATTCATTATACTATAAAGTGTTTCTACCAACTTTAACATTGATCAATTGATTATTTGCTTTCAAATCTATCAAAACTTGTAGGGCATTTTAATTTGTGTGTTGAGTGAAGGGTTATACCTCCAAATAATGATAAGAGAGTAGGACTATAACAATTCATCCCATCACTCATGTACACCACTTACTTTGAGATACATCATGTGTTGAGAGTTAGAGGGCATGATAATATTAAACATGTGTGCATTTAATTAGTGGATGTCTAGTCTTTTTCGAATGTATGAAATCGTTGATAAAATTACTTCTATCATGTTTAAATAACTTCAAATCATTATTGATTGTTTTGAATAATTAACCTCATTTCAAATTATTGAATATGTTAAAATTAATTTTGTAAGTAAAATGGTGCTCTTCTCTATCAAAATCATTCAATTGCATTCAAAATATATCAAAATTGATTTTAAGATATGTGATGTTGATTATATCAAATTCAACTTTTAACAACATTTCAACTTATAAAATCAAAAGGTGATAACATCCATCCATTTAAACTTTAAAGATCCTATTTGATCTTAATTTGCAGCCCTACGTCTTAATGTACGAACTTCGTACACTTTTTTGTGTTGTTGAAATGATGACTAATCATGATGAAGACCATCATTGTTTGTCGTCTTAAGTTTTGTTTACAATCAACTCTTTTAAACTTTGTTTATTCTTCAATTACTTTTTTACTCTAAGTTTAACATTTATTACTATTTCCTCAAAAACAAAAACAAAATTAACACACCTATTACCTACTTTATTCTTAACTTTTCTCCAAAATATTTTATTAATCTTCTTTTTATTACCATGTTCGAACAAACTCTTAGTTTCACGATGATATAATATTTAGGTTAAAATACTATTTTAGACTATGTTTACTTTTAGTCTATTTAGCTATTTTAAATATCCAATTTTATTCTTTATATTTTTTTAAAATTATTTGAAATTTAGTTCCTTGATTTTTAAAATAAAAATTGGTCAAATAATAAAAATAATTTTCATGTCATAAAAAAGTTGTTTCTAAAGTTTATAGTAAAATTGCTAATGGATATTCTTTTTGAAAAAAAAACAAACAATAAACTAGTAGTAGACTTGGAATATTGAAAGGAGAAAGTAGACGACCTTATAGACATTGTGATGACTTTAGAAAGAGTAAATTAATTTCCATCCTAAAACTTTCGGTACAAACTAAAATCTCTTGTTGACTTAGATACGATACATTGTCCAAACTTTTTTAGATCATATTTTTTCCGTGTTACAAATTCACTATTAAGCATAAGTACATTATGTGAGATTTGTGTATTTAAACACTAATAATATTTACGTTTAAATTTAGCACTAATGATTTGTGAAGGTCTAAAAGTGATAGTGCAACTCTAAGACATAAACAAGTTGTCAAAGTTTGATGGGGTTGTAAAGGACAACATAATCTCCCTAAATGGAAAGGTAGAAGCTATAAGCACATGCACACTTGATGGAAACAAAAGGAAACACAAGTAAATGCAAAGGTAGATATGTGAGTCACACAACAAAATCTTATCTTTAGTCATTTTGAAGGGCAAATATGAGACAACCAAATTAGTCAAAGTGCCTAAGAAATACCAATTGGAAGAGAAGGGGACAATAGCCTTTAATTAAGAGAAGAAAGTGCCATAACTTTTGATACCTCAATATAAAAAAAAAAATAGCCTTTTCAAGTTAGCTTATATGACCAAATGCCCCAATATATTCTACCCTATAATGAAGTCCTTGTTGTGTGTAGAGCCTATAAGGCATTTCCCTTAGTTGTTAGGCATTGCCATACAAATTATATATATATTTATTTCATACTATTATTATTTAGTTATGTAGGAAAAATTATTCTTTATCACTTTATGATATGCCTCTTCGTGGTCCTTTAGTCTCTTTAGGTTCATATATTTGCTTTCCACATTTAATGCATTGACATTCCATTTGATTTTTTTTCCTTTTATTAAAAAAATCTTATTGGAAGCTAATTAAAATAAATAAATAAATGTTGAAATTATAGGATTAATTTAGGTTCCTAGGTAATATAAAATTGATTTACTCCCAAGTTATTTAATGGGATAATTAAAGCTTTAATAGTTTGGGTTTTAAAAAGTAGGTGCTTGTTTTTTCATCAATAGTTTGTCATAGTTATCATTTCTGATTTCCTTTTGAATTTGTAGTCAAACTTCAAAACAAAAGTTGGTTGAAAACTAACTCTTCGATTCTTACTTTATAACTATTTTACTTTTAGAATTTTCCTACTTATTTTCTTCCACATTCTTACTATAGTTCTTGAACTTTTTAATTAAGTTCTAAAAACAATCCTACCATTTTCAATCCCTACTCGTTTTTTTACTATATTTATTATTGATTGATTTTGCTATATTTACAATTTTTTAAAATTGTATTATATATTTAATTATTATTTCTAAAATTATCATCCAAATAACATTTTCACACAATACTATTTATTTTTATTAATTAAAAAGGAGAATATTCTCTATTGCTATTGTTTCTTTCATATTTGGCTTATAGTCAACATCTTAAATTCAGAAAAGCAAAGAGTGAATGTCTATCATTTCTCTAAGTCTCAACCACAAATTAATGATTGGCATTCTTCAACTTAAACCTCAAACTCAATTAAGTTTAAAGGAATTTGATTACATAACTTTTATGTATTTATTTTTTATTTTAAATAAAAGTTGTTTTCATACTATATAAACTAATTACCTTTTAATTATCCATTGTATTTAAAAAAATAAATAATACATTAAAATATTGATTTGGTCTCTTATCTTTCCATTTGGTACATTTTTATCTCAACAATAATACATTTTATTTTATGGAAGGGTACAAAATAATAATTAGTATATGTATCAATTTTGTTAGTGATATATTTTTAAAAATTGTGTTTTTGTGTTGAGAAATGTATAAATACAACAACCAACTTTAGTTTTGTAGTAATTGAAAAAAGTAATATATATGTTTTATTATTATGAAAAAGAAAAGAAAAAGAATTGATTCTATCCAATGGGGAATTTCACTCCACATCGAGTAATAGTCAACATCAAGAAATATATAGAGAGAGGAAGGCGAAAGAGTTAAAAAGGATTTTGGATGTGAGGTTGTGAAGATGGGACCATAATTATATAAAGCTTTTGCATTTGGAATTGAATACAACAGAATATGATTATACGATTATATATATTATTGTATGAAATTTGAAAATAGTATGAATATGTGTTTTATTTATATCTATTTTATGGTCCCTTCTCTCTCTCTCTCTCTCTCTCTTTCCTCTCCCCGAGCAATTGGTCTGTGCCGCCCCCATCGCCTTTCCTCTTATTCCAATCACAATCTCATTTTCATCTTTGTTTCTCTCTTTTATTTTAACTTTTTATGTATCCAATCAAATTTTTAAATTCAACAATCTTATCAATAAAACTCTTTTTTTATTTTTTCTCTTTCTCTCATATTAAACTCACTTCTTTCTTAATACAAAATTTCTTACCGTTTCCACCCTTCCAATGTTAATCATAATTATATAAAATCAATCGAGGGTTACGTGAAAATAGTGCTAACGTGAGCTTAGCTTAATCCACACTTGTATGCTCTTGAGAGGCTCCTGGTTAAAGAAATATATATATATATATAAAAAGTGAAAAATAGAAGGTGTAATTACAAATCAAGCTCAAAAAATTCATAGCTTTTGGATTATATTACAAATTGATGATTCCAATATAAGCCATAAATACCTACTTAGAAATTAGAATGTGTATTTTATGGATTAAAACACAATAATATAAGTGTTGTCTATAGAGAAAATATGTCATCGCTATAGATTGAGTTATTTGGCATTCTGCTTCGATATAACAACTTTTAAAAAGATGTTGTGTAATATAACTAATTAAGACGACCTAGCTATTATGAATCCCTTATGGAATGTATATGCTTAATTGAAAATTCTCAAATAAAAAAAAAAATTGATACTTTTAATTTAGTTCTAAATTGGTGTGGGATAAAAGATCTTCATCATCCTTTAGAACTATAAAAGTTCATCATATACGAGAACTTGTTAGTACCCAAAATATAAAATATAATTAATTGACATAAACTTTTAATATTGATGGGAGGTGATCTCTAAAGTTCTTCCATAATTCCATTTTAATTTGAAGAGGATTGAGTAGTTAAAATAGAAAAGAAAAAGAATAATTAATAAAATAATGAAATAAATACAACAATACTAAAAACTAAAATCAAAGCCTAATTTTCTAATTTAATTTTGGGTTTATTATTATTTGAATTTATGGTTTAGTGTTTATTGTACTTTTTTTTCTTCCAAAATTTGGATCACGTGTGTTTAAAAAGAAATTGTTTTTTCTTTGATTTGTTTTTCAAGATAATAAAAAAGGGAAATTATTAAAACATAATAATGAAAATGATAAATGATAATAGGGAATAGTTAGAAAGAGAATATAATTTTGGAAAAAGAAAATAAAGTTCCATTTCATTCTTTTCACTTAATTGAGACCTCAGAGTTGATCCTTAATTGAAAGGTCTAATGTATAAAGTTTGATTATGGATTTGTCCTCTTTCAAAATTGATCATATACAAAAGCATTCAACATCATTTTAAACAATATATTCTAATAGTACGATACTATCTCTGTCCACTAACATTAATTTTATTTTAAAATATTTCACCACCTTTCTACCAAATTAATATAAATATATTTTCACATCCAACAAAATATAGGATAAACTTTATATATATATATATATATATATATATATGTATGTATGTGTTTATGGTAATTTTAATCTCGTTTTTTAATACATCAACTTTGAGATAGAATCATTTGTACAGTACTTTAAAATGAATACACAATTTACTAACAAAGTATGAACAAATAACACCAATATTTTCTTGATAGATTAAAATCTTATTTTAGTCTCTAAATTTTGTCTCTAGTTCTACTAATTTGATTTCTAAACTTTAAAAATATGTGTTTCAACCTTAATTTAAAAAAAAAAAAACGTTTACTTTGGACCTTATTGTTAAGATTTGATATGTTAAATCTTTAACAAAAGAAAATGATATAGCTTAATATTCGAATGAGTATGGTGTCAAATAAAAAAAGTACGTGTACAAAAAGAAACCATGCTCAAGTTTGTTACAAAAGTCGTAACAAAAAAAATGATAACCGTTGAACAAATAATATAATCATCAAAGCAATTTATGAAATGCAAAATAATATAATTATGAACCCAAATATATAGTCAATTAAATGTAGCCTTCCGACTTGAGTAGAGTCATCTCTCCATCTCCATCCCAACACAATATGACCTATTATTCAATTTAGGCACAATTATTCAATAAATGCTCATAATTTAAGCAAGTTAGATTGTTCAGAACTCGTTTATACATTTAGCAAATTCACAAGATTATATATATATATATATACACGTATAAATTCTCAATACCAAGAGTTCAAATTTTGTATGCAAATCAAATACAAATTAATTAGAAACCTTTATTAGATTCATGAAGTTGTTTGTTGCACACTTGGAACCTACACACACAAAAAAAAAAAAAAAAGTCAATGAATTAAAAACATGAATTTGAATAATAAATGTGTGTTAGAAGAAGGCATATAGCAATTGAGTTACAAAACTCAATTTTTATTAACCCACTTCATCATTTTGTTAAAGATTGTGAATAACAAAATTTTAATTTATATGTGCGTTCAAACAATATCAATATAAACATAAAATAATGGTTAGGAGAAAGTATTTATGTATAGTTATTATACCTAACACTCAATCTCTTGCTAACCACAATCAAAGGAAAGAAAAAACCGAAAGAAAAACACTGTATAATGAGAGAAATTAGGTTTACTTTTCTTTTACTTTAAAAAATAAATATCTAGTAAATATGATAACTGCAAAAAATTTATTTACAAAAATTGTTAAACATATAAATTTCAATTGATGTACAAATATATTAACAACTAAAAAGATTCGCAATTCAAATTCTGATAAAGAAGATATTATAAAAATAATTTATTCAAAAAAGGTCCTATACTTTTTAATTTAAAATAAAAGAGTGTTCAAATAGTTTTATACTTTTATTTTAAATAATGGCATATATGATATTTTAAATTAGAATTATAAAATTTTAAATATCATATAATTTTTTAAAAAATCTAAAACCCTTTTACAAGAAAAATAGTAAAAAATAGTAAATTTAATAAAATGTTTATTTAAAAGGGTAATATTTTTTTCCAACTAAAGGTTTATAATGATAATGTTTTGCTATTTATTTAAAAGTAAATAAATAGTTGTGAAATCAAAAAGCCTAAATTTATAATTTTATTATTATTATTATTTTCAAAAGAAATAAAATTAAAAAGAAAAAAAGTTGTTTGTGTGTTGAATTGAGATGGATTAATGATAGGCAACTAAAAGGATGGTGTTGTGGAGCATCAAATAAGAAAAAAGTTTTACAAAAAGTTGGGAGAGAAAGAGAATCATGACTTCTATCTACTCATCTACCCACCATTTTACACGTGTCCTCTCAACTGCCCTCTCTATATCAATCTCAGCCCTCCATTTCCAACTTCCTAATTCCCCTCAAATAAAATAAAATAAAAAATACCAAAAACTAAAGTGCTCTTTTATTTCACACACATCACGCCAACTGCACGTGATCCTTTCAATTCCCATTTCCCAACTCTTTCTTCTTTTTTCTTCCTTAATTTTCAACCCCATTTTTCTTTTTTACAAGATAAATATTTACCACACATCAACTTTTTTCTAAAATTTTCACAATTTCTTATTTGATCGGGGCCTTAAATTACCATTTTATCACTCTGGAAGCACATTTTTAAACTTTCATATAAAAATTCAAAAGAAGAAATATTAAAATTCTAATTACATTATCTTTTATTTTTTAGAAAAAAGGAAAAAAAAAAAAAAAAAAAACTAAGACAGTTCTTGAAAGCATTATAAAATGCAAAAAGAGAGCACTTTCTTTCCCGCCTCAGCTGGCCAATATTTAAGTACTCTCTCACAATTTCTTCTCTCCTCAACAAAGTGCTTTCTTCTTCTTCTTGTTCTTTGTTGTGGGTTTATTATAATTTTTAAAACAAAAAATGCGATGCTCTTGTTGTACAAAGCACTTCTTCCAGCGGTTTTTCACCGATGAGTTTCAAATCAACGGCCGCGGCGGCGGCGCTCTTCAAAGCACTTTCTTGTCTCCTGAGCTTTTGCCTTCTCTTGGCGCAACTATCAACCAAACCACTCACCTTCGTAAACATATCATTTCTCCTTTCAGTCCTCGTTATCGGTATACTTATTCTATTCTTTATTTAATTTATTTATGAACTGATTTTAAAAGTATATTTATATATATATATATATATAGCGCTTGATTCTTCTCTCCTCTTTTTCTTTTTTTAAATCAGAGCATGGGAGATGTGGCTGGTGGTTCTAGTGATATATTCAGCTTGGATTTGTCCATTCGAATTCGCATTTCTTCCTTACAAGCAAAATGCTCTTTTCTTAATAGATCAATTTGTCAATGCCTTCTTTGCCATCGATATCATTCTAACTTTCTTCGTCGCTTATCTCGATTCTCAATCCTATCTTCTCGTCGACCACCCTAAAAAAATTGCACTTAGGTAACATTTTTTACTACTCCTCCCATTACTGGTATTATTATAAATAACACAAGCACTTCATTCTTCTTATTTTCAGTTTTTGATGCATTTGAGACTACACTCATCTTTTTTTTTCTAACTCCAAACAAGTAGCCAAAAAGATGGTCAAGTCAAGATGCACAAATTAAAATCATTTCTTTTTTGTTGAGTAATACTTGAGTACATCCTCAGAAAGAGAAAAAAATATCCTTTTTTTGGTACATTTATTCGAAGTGCAGCTCTCACACCTAGTTACTGAATTAATGTTTGTCACGCTGCAAGCTGTTATTTTTGTTAAGATCAGTGAATAATGAGCAGACACATTTGAATGAGTTGTATAAAAAATGGTTTTGTTCAGGATGGACTCAAGTATTTTTCAATTGTTTTTTCTAACAAATGAGATAATATATATTATTGGATGGATCATCACACATCTTCTTTAATATTTTATAGGTATTTATCGACTTGGTTTATATTCGACGTCTGTTCTACTGCTCCATTACAATCAATAAGTTTCTTATTCACAAATGAAACCGGAGAAGTTGGGTTTAAGCTTCTAAACATGCTCCGGCTATGGCGACTCCGACGGGTCAGCTCTCTTTTCGCAAGGTATTACACCATCATTTCCTTTTTCTGTTTATTATTATTTATAATCCCGATGGAACGAGCTCACTGGGTTCGATCATGCTCTGATACCGTACTGACTAGGCTTGTAATTGGGATATGTTTTATAGGCTGGAAAAGGACATAAGGTTCAATTATTTCTGGACCCGTTGCACAAAGCTCATTTCGGTAGGCATCATTATCTCAACTTTATGATTCTCTCTTAAGAATAATAACAACAATACTTGTCTCCATACCGTCATTAAAAAGTATCCAAATTCGGTTCCTTTTAACTATTTGGTCATTGATGATGATATATTATAATATAATGTTGAGGTTGAGGTTGAGGTGTGTTAAAGACTGACATTAAAAAGATACGTTATTACCTATATATTCTTATTATTGGTTCACTTTTATTTGCATTTTATTAATAGACTATATATATAAATGAATATGTGACCACTTCTGAAGAAGAAGTATATTTTTCCCCACTTTGACTTCTGATGTGAATCTCTACTTTAAGTGGCTCATAAATTTTGATGGGATCAATTTGTTTTTTTAAATTATAGTAAATTATAGAACCCTTAAAAATACTTATATAATATAATAAAGTTGTGTAGATTTCATCAATAACAGAGGTGTCAGGCGTCAGGCGACGTTGATAGATACTAATATTCGCTATGTTTAAAAATGTTCCCTTCTTTATTTATATTTTATGAAAAAAAACTTGGCATTGCAACTCTATCATGCACCACATACTTGTGTGTCGAATTAAAAGATACATATGTGTAGAAAATGGCACGGCCTAAGTTGCACCTAAACATTGCTTTTATGTTATTCGGAAAACGACAAAAATATTTTAGGAAGAAAGAGACTCGAATTACAATCTAACAACAATCATCGTGATATTTTATTATGTTTGTAAGTATTTTAGTTTATTTTCTACTACAAATTTTGATAATATATTCACATCACATTTTTTTTCATGAAAAACAATAATATTATTGTTTAAACTAAATTTAGAATTGATTGAAAACAAAAATGAAGTATATAGACGAAAATATTGTAGTAAGATATGGACCATACTTAATTAGTATGATTAATTAAGTTGATTTTTTACAACTGATAATGAGTTTTATTTATTTTGAAACTTGTGATGAATTTTCAGGTTACATTATTTGCAGTACATTGTGCTGGGTGCTTTAATTATGTGATAGCAGATAAATATCCAGATTCAAAACAAACATGGATTGGTGCTGTGAACCCTAATTTCAAAGAAGAAAGTTTATGGAACCTTTATATTACTTCAATTTATTGGTCTATTACCACCTTAACAACCACTGGCTATGGCGATCTCCATGCTGAAAACCCTAGAGAAATGCTCTTTGATATTTTTTATATGCTCTTTAACTTGGGCTTCACTTCTTATCTCATCGGTAACATGACCAATCTCGTCGTTCATTGGACTAGTCGCACTCGAAACTTCGTACGTGCTCCTCTCTCTTATCCCCTGCTTATCCCTTTAAATACAGCAATGATTAGATCAATTGTTATTTATAGATCGTGATACTATTAGCTAACGTAGTAGTTATGATTTTTTTAGAGAGATTCGGTGGAAGCTGCGACGGAATTTGCATTGAGAAACCAGTTACCAGAACGAATACAAGACCAGATGTTGTCGCACATATGTCTAAAGTTTAGAACGGAGGGGCTAAAGCAACAAGACACATTGAATGAGCTTCCAAAAGCCATTAGAGCCTCCATAGCTCACTATCTCTTCTATCCTATTGTTCAAAAGGCATACCTTTTTGAAGGAGTTTCTCATGACTTTCTTTTCCAATTGGTAATTATTTTCTTAAACTTTTTTGTCCCGCACTCTCTTTCTTTTATCTTATCTTAGGCTTTTACTTAAAAAGGAAACGATAAGGAGAATCATACCTTCTTTTTGTTTGTTTGTTTTTTTTTTTTATTATATATATAATCTTTTCAAGAAGTCGTAAAAATAAATTTCCAAAGCTAAAAATAATTAAAACCTTGTTTTTGTTTTTTAAACTTCAAGTGTTTAATTATATAAAAAATGTGAAAACCATCAATTTAAAAAATCAGGAGAAAACAAGTATAGTATGAATTTCAAATAGAAAAAAAAAAGAACTAAATACCAAATTTGTTGCCTGATTTAAATAAATAAAAAGGAAAAGGAAAAGGAAAATTAATATACACAAAAACTAATATATTTGAAAATTTTGGTTGGTAATATTATAGTGATAAAAAATCAACTTTTGCATACTAAGGTATCAGATGTGGAGGCTGAGTACTTCCCACCAAAGGAAGATATTATACTTCAAAATGAGGCTCAAACAGATCTCTATATATTGGTCTCAGGCAGTGTGGTAAGTAATTATATTCATTATTAAATATTTAAATTAATCATATTCATTTTCTTTTCTTTTTTCTAAACTTTTAATTAACTCTTTGTAAATTCCATTTTTTTCTAATTGACACAAACATTTTTCAAATGCAGGATCTAATATTATCCCATGTTGATGGCCATGATCATGATCAAGTATGTATATATACTCAAATTTTATATTATAATCTTGTAGGTTAAAATATTGTATTTGTACCCCATTTTAGTTTCTTATAGTTTCAATCAATTTTAACTTTAGTTTGTCGGAGTTAATTTTTATAGAAATTTGTTAAGTGAATATATATATGATAATTTGTTAAGATTGATTGATTATTTCAGGTTATAGGAAGAGCAACAAGTGGAGATATGTTTGGAGAATTTGGAGTTTTATGTCAAAAGCCACAACCTTTCACAATTAAAACCACAAAACTTTCTCAAATATTAAGGCTCAAGAGAACTTCTTTATTGTATATTTTTCAATCAAATACAGAGGATGGGAATATTATAATGAACAACTTTTTCATGGTATATTCTTTTTTTTTTTTTGCTTGTGTAAATTCTTGTTATTTATTTATAGATATATATATATAAATTTTAATTTTACTAATTTTTTTTTTCATTTTTTTATATTGGCAGAAAATGAAGGAATATGAAAGAATATTGGGGAATATTTGGTGTGATAATGGAGAACTAAAGGAACTTGATCAAAATCATTATTCTAAAGAGGATGATGATGAAAATATTAATATGGGAATTGATGACAATGAGTTAGATGAACATAGAATTGAGTTTGAAGAAGAAGAGGTTGGAGGGGATGAAAAGGAGATTATTAAATATTCTCATAACAACAGATTATTAGAAGGGAGAAATAATAATAATAAAGAAGGAGGTAAAACTTCAGATTTGATGAATTCTTCATCAGAAAATTTGGGAAGGATGAGGAGCTGTAAAAACTTGAATGTTTCAAAACAAATAAAGAAAAGGGTTACTGTATATGTGCAACCTGAAGATAGAAGCAAGGTCAAAAGTGAAATTGGAAAGTTGATACTTCTCCCAGATTCCATCCAACAGCTCTGCAAAATTGCTGGTACCTCTCTTCTTTCTTAACCATTTTGTTTTTACTTCTATGTCAGTTCTTGAAGTTTCATATTTTTGTTAATGTTCATTCTAATTCTTTTTTTCCTTTTCACTTTAAGTACGAAGTAAATAACAACACAATCAAAATTTGTGGATGAAATAAATAATAATCAAAACACAACCTTAAATATTAATTTGAACTCAATTTAGTTGTTACTTTCATACATGAAGTTAAATTACTATAAAATAAATTTATGTTTGGAATATATTTGATGATAGTACCAGATTCCATCTCAAAATTAATAGACAATAGGTCTTTTAGTTTTTTCGACGTGAAACTCTCAACATTTCAACATATTCTTCAATACAATCAGAATGATTATGTCCCTTTTTTGTTTTGAAAAAAATATTATTACACTTAAAATTCATTTGAAAGAAACCTAACTTTTATTTTAGATAATACGCGTGTGTAGGAGAATCATACCTAGAACCTTGAAGTTGATAGTTCTTTGTATCTAAAAAATGGCAACAAAATTATGTGGCAAGAAGTATTGCCGATGACGTAAAAGAGTGTAAGTATAGCAAGAAGACAATCAATTTTTATAAAAATAAAAACCTTACGATGATATGTTAGTTGAGTTACGTTTATATTTAGTAAATCGAGCATCGTAATAAATGATTATAGTTGGATGAATTGATATTGAAACTATTCCATCCATGTTTGGTGCAGGTGAAAAGTTTGGAGGGGAAATAATGGCTACAAAAGTGATGAGTGCAGATAATGCAGAAATTGATGATATAAATGTGATTCGTGATGGTGACCATTTGTTTCTTCTTTATAATCATATTCAAAATTGTGGTCTCCAATGATCCTTAATTAACAAAAAAAAAAAAAAAAAAGAATACTCTTCTTTTTTCAAATGACAAAATAACAACAAAATTGAAGGTCAAGGCAAATGCTTGTTAAGTTATTTGAGGCAACTTGTTAAGATATATCCACACAAAAAATTTGTCACCATTTTGTCTTTGAGGGGAGAAAATGTCTATATCAAATCATCAAGTCCATTAAAATGTAATCTTTGGTTTATGGAATTTTAGGAGTGTTGAGAAATTGATTCAAAATTTATTAGACTAATATATAAATATATATTGTGTTTTAGTATTTGTTGTGAAGAGCAATAATAGTAGCTATTATATTCTATTCCCTTTATGGGATGTGGAGGAACCCATGTTTGGGGTTAAGAGAAATTAAAAGAGAGTAAAGAGTAAGACTTTAAGATACCCATTTGTGTTATCTTATTAGTGTAAAGAGCACGATTTTAAGATACCCCCATTTTTAAAATGCTTAAAGAATTGGTTCATGAAGATGCCCCATTCATGAATATTGATCTTAACCCACATGATCACGATAACAATAACAAATTCCATTTAAATTTGTTTTTCTTATGAAAGCCAATCATTTTATAAAGTCTCAAGTCTCAAGCCAATGATGTAAAGGGAAAGTATTGGATTATAATAATATAACTAAATAATTAATCAATCAACCCTAGCTAAAACTTAAGCTAACCTACATGAAAATATAATGGTTAAAGGGTATGTTGATAAAAGAAAATGGAGGGATTGAATTTAAAAATTATGAGAGGTTGACAGACCACTTGAATCTGTTTTAGACAGAGAAGAAAGAAAATAAAAGTAAAAAGCTTTTTGTAATGAATTAGTTGGGGGTGTGAAGTTTGATTCTGATGCTCAACCATTGCTTTTACATCTTCTAACTTGTGGTTCTCCTACATTTCTCTCTCTCTCTCTAATGTTCTAAATAAACTATTTTAAAAGTACATGTCAAATATTTTAAACATCTAACAAGAAAATGGTACATGTTTCGGCTAGGTTGATTTTGTTCGAACGAAACACTTAATTAATATACTATAATATATAAATTCAAGTATTTGTTCTTTTTCTATCTAAAAATAATAATTCTCTTAAAATTATACTAAACTCACTTTCCAAAAAGTAAAACATTCTCCTGATGGATTAGTCTTAGTGAATAGTGAACCACTTTTTAATTATAGAATTCATCCAAAACACATCTTAAGTTTTGATCCATTGTTGTTGATGCTATTTGGTAGCTCTTGGTCCACTTAACTCATGATATGTAGATATCAAATGCCCAAATGGTATCATCCTTAATGTGCTAAAAGAAAACAGCAACAATAATCCTTTTTACTCACCTTTGATATTTATGGTTACAGATTCTTTTTTAAAAGTTCTTCTATTCATGGTTTTATTTCTTATTTAATTAATATATATTCATTATATATCTCCTAATCATGTAATGACTTTTTCAATGGAGAAAACAAATTAAAATGAAAAGAATATAATCAAATATATATATATTTGTTTTTGTTGCAAAAATGATGTGATTGAGAATAATAATTTATGAGATTCTTGTGACTGATCAATTGAGAAAATGCACAAATGAGGGTTGTATTTAATCACACATAATTATTTGGAAAGAAAAAAAAAAGATAGATTTAAAAGAAATAAAAAATTTGTTGTTTTTTAATTAGAAGAATTTTTTTGTAATTGATTATGTTGGTTTACTACAAGATGTATATATGCATGAATTCTCCATGCTATATATGCGTAACTTATGGAGCTCGATCAATTAGGATATGTAAGGAGTGCATGGATTGTTAGTAAATTTACTTATATCAACACATTTTAATAAGAATATTATTCTTATCTTGCATGAGTTTTACAATCCTTTCCTTGATTATTACCATCTTAAATTAAAAATGATGAGTGTTGTTAATATACTATAATATATAAAATACAATAACATTATATACTCTAACAAATTTAATCATATAAACACACTTTAACACGACCAACCAAATTGGCAAATTGATCCCAAAAACAAAATTCTTGAATTATAAGCTCCGGTTCATGGTTTAAAATTTGACTATTTTGAGACATGTCGATCATTTTATATATGAAAGTGTATTATTTATCTGTCATTCATTTACTTTGACGAGAGGGACGGTGAAAGTTGAACCCACCAAAAGAATGGAGTTGAATTTCTAAGCTTTGAGAAGGTTAGTATCCTTGAAAGGAATATGTGCTTCAAAAGAAATTAGTTTTTTTTGTACATTTTGCTTTCTTGAAAAAAAAGAGTGAATATCAATTTAAATTCTAAACTAATACTATGTATATAAAAAAATATGTTAACCATTTTGATATGAGCGTCCTTGGATCCATCCAATCAACTTAAAAAGAAATAATATTAAATTAATAATTTTGCCAACTAAGCTAGTGACTCATCATTTAACGACCACATCATTTTTCTGTTAGTCGAATAACGATCCAAGAAGTCTAAAGGACCATTTAAATCCATTTCTCAAATATAGAAACTATTTTGTTCAAAATTTTAGGAACCAAATTATCCTTGAACACCAAAAGTATATTTTCGTGGGTGGTACCATCTCACCCCACGTTGCACAAATTTAATTGGCCATTCATTCAAAATTGTTCCAAAAAGGTAAATGGCATTGCCAACTTTGGGTAGGGAATAGGGTGTTGAAAGCTGCCTTAATTCTTTAAATTTAATAATGTAAGCATTCTTTATATCTATATGTTTTCAAATCCGGCAATTTTATGATTTTTTTAAAAATTTTGATCAACATGGATTCCCATCCAATTAATGAATGTGAAATTTTGAGAAGTGATACTTTCATATTCTTACACAACATGTCCTATACGAAAGAGATAGACGATAGTAAAATAATAGAGAGAAACAATGAAAAAGCATGAAATTTGGTAATTTAGTTTGGTGGAATAACACCTACGTCTAGAAGATAGTGTGACGGAGAAATATATATCTCACTAATATGATAGAGTCAAAGCAATTAGAGCATTGTGCTTATCTGTATATTTTCGAAACTACAATAGCAACCGTTGGTGTCACGCCCCATCAAGAATGTCTCATTCTCGCGTTTTCGGGTGCAAATGTGACTTTGAGCAATCCTAACACTCATGAATAATGAAGTGTCTGAACACCCGAACTTAAACCTTAATTAAACTCAAAACTTTAACTAATTAACTTTCCGTAAACATGCTACGCGATATGAACACAATGATTGGAAATAACTTCACAACTTTTATTCACCCCTTAGGGTGCGCCCTTTCCTCGCCTTGTTTGAAATACAAACTTCCCTCACATTGCTTAGTTGGAACACATATAGTTCTTCCTTACAACAACGCGTCATCCCTATACTTAGTCAGTTTAATTCCCCTTACTTCAAAACATGTAGTACTTGTAGTTCCTTCTTCACAACCTTCTTTCTCGCAACCATTCTATTCCAGAATACGAGTTTCACATGTAGAGCTAACTTTATGAAAACATTAGACTTTACGTAGTTGCGAGACTTCCACTCTTTAGTACTTAGGCTCCTCCTAAGTAAGTTGCTATTAGTGGTGGATGACTTAAAAGGCTCCTCCTAATTGAGTGAGATTCCTTCTCATTTGAAGTTATCTTTCTCATTCACTTATGAACTACCTTTCATGTGCCAAATTTAGGCTCCACTTAAGTTTATGAGAACTCACTTTTCAATTGGGTCGGCTTAAGGCTCCCTCTAAAGCTGTGCAATGTGATTATATTCAATGTATTATTCACCAAAATACTCACAGAAATAGCACACATATAGATGGTTAAAAAGCTTCAAATACAAACTTCTCTCTGGCTAATAGTGAAGAATAATTTATTAAAACATATATGCAACAACCCTATCAACGAGTATAGAACAAGCTTAAAAAGCACATTAGAGCAAGGAAACAAGCCACACAAAAGGAATCGACATAACTCTAAAAAATGAAAACATCCCAGATAACCGAATCACATTATAACTTAAATAAAGAAAGAAAATATTCGACAGAAATCACAACTTTTAGAATAACTGCCGAACACAAGCAAGAACTAAAATGTATTTTGAGATTTTATAAATTGACAGTAGGTTAGGGAACAAACCAAATATATTTAGCCAATTTGGAAGGCACTAACATAATGAAACTTGTTTTTTTAATGGTTTTAGATCAAAAGAATAAATCTAGAAATTAAAGGAAGAAAATTGAAGTGAGGCCAAGACAAATAAGAAAGTACTAAAGAAACAATGATTAAAAAAAAGAGTCAAATAAAAAATGCTAATTATAAAGAAATTAAAGAAAAATATATAAAGAATAAAGTAATTTAAGAACAAAACTAATAAAATAAATAATAATAATAATATATAATAAAATAAATTAAAATATTTAACATCTAAACCCAATCTTAAGAAAAAAAAGTGGTTAATCACAAAATAAAAAATTAGTCGAATTAAAACAAAAATTAATCTAACAAATAAATTGATTTAAAATAAGACTAAACAAAATTAGATGACTACACGAACAAAATAATTAGATTGCCACATTGATTACAATGAGTAGTAATGCAAACGAATACTCCACAAACACACAAAGACAACAAACATACACTCGGTAACAATTCACTTCTCACACTCATCCCTTCACAAATACAAAATACAACAAAATATACTTAGTAACATTTTGAAGCCAATTTAACGAGTCCTACAACCAATTCTAAGACTCCAAACAAGCCTAATTCTAATACTTCACACCTACCCCTCCATAAACACACAAAAACAACAAACTTACACTTTTAGATAACAATTCAACGTGCCTAACTCTTGATGTCAAAAACTTGATTTAAACGCAAGTCCATGTGTTGAGTGTAATATAACAAAGCGACCTAAAAAATTGAATATCGTTCTTCTTAGATCAAATGTTTAGATTATGTTTAATTTAAACTCAGGTTGATTGAATTTTATTTAAATATTTGAATCTAAATGATCTGATTTTTGAAAATAGAGAAAACAAATGTAAAGTAAAAGGTTGAAATTTAAGAGACAGAAATGTTCCAACCTTTTGATTTCTTTAATTATTTCATGAGTAATTCAAGGAAGGTTTTTCTTAATGGAATATTGTGTCAATTACATGTTTAAATCTAAAATCTATTTTTTGGATTATTATCTCTCAATCACAATTTTTTCTCATACAAACATAATTTATTACAAATTTCTTGAATCAATTTTCTTTGATTATTGTGTCCTACGAAAAGAGAATATACATTATTAAACATATTTGCCAGTATCTATATGTCACTTAATTGACAATACTTACATATGCTTAAGATCTCATGTATTCAAATATGATATTGTGTTTTATATATATATGTACACACCAACTTAACTTTCATCGCACTTAGAAGAGATTTATGGTTTGATGCCATTGGTAACGTATCAAGAACTAAATCGTTTTATGATCAAGTCAGTTTAAGATTGTAAGTTTTGAGGAAGTTTGAATAGTATCATAAATGTATACAAATTTGTTTTGGAGTTTGGGCTTATAATCCACATAGTACATCGGATATGCTATACTTTAGCCCACAACTCCTAGGCTTGTCACTTCCTCTAGCTAAGTTGGTCTTTGATTTGATAAACTTGTTACTCCTCCATGTACAATTTTCCACAAATAATAATAAAAGTTAACAATACATTTATTTTTCTCTTAAACAAAATTTATATACGAGGGCATTCCTTCTTTTTTTTACTCTAGTAAAAATAATATATCTATTGCTTTTCAAACGAGTAATATTAGTTTCTACTTTCAAGTTTGAAGTGGTTTTTGAAAAATTATAAATAAATCGATAAAATATTTACACTATATATAATAATTTTGAAAACAGAAAAAGTTTATAAGTTTACGATGAAAAATATAAAAAATGTTTCAGTCACATGATTAATTGGCCACTCACAGGCATGATATATCTGATACACGATCTTGTACCAAGATCGTTTAGATTTGGCTACATAATTGTTTTAAATTTAAACGATAATGTACCAATATCTCAACAATTTTTTTTCAAGATCTTTTATATTTGTTACACGACCTTGAACCAAATAACACAAAATTTATAATGGATTGAAAATAAAGATCATGTTTGCAAAAAAATATAAAAGAAAAATTGCATAAAAAGAGAAGAAAAGATGATGCAAAGGAAAAGAAAAATTGTAGAAGAATAGAAGAAAGAAATGATATCACGGCAAACCTGAAATATTTTCTTTAAAAAAAAGCCGACTTCATGCACCTTTTGATTTTGTTACACCAGTCGTAAAATATTTTTTTTGTTATTTGTTATAGGGATGTATGCATTGTATAAATAAATAATTATTTAGTTAGAAACATTTTTGGTCTCTATTCTTTTTTTTTGTCTAATTTTTATTTTCTTTTGTTGAATTTCAAAATCTTCTACTTTTAATAATTAAGAATTAGTTTAAAATAAAATCTTCCACTTTAATAATTATGAATTAGTTTAATTTTAATTTATTCTATATATTCCAAATGTTATCAATTTAGTTTAAATTTGGTTTTGTTTCTATTTAGTCTCTAACATCAAATACATTTATAATCTCAACTTTTCCACTTTGAATTAGGGTTGATAGCGGGTTAAGTTTTGTCGGTTTTAAAGTGAACCAAGAACCAAACCGAACCAATTGGTTTTACAAAGAAGGGATCCAAACCAACATCCAATCGAGAATAAATTGGATTTGTTTTTATTTGGTTATCAATTTTTGGTATTTTATTTTTTCTTCCATTTTTTTTATTTCCACCCTATTTTGAATTGGTCATTTTTACTAATTTCAAAATTGGGTCTATTTTTTTCTCTATAATTTGAAATTTGATTTTTTTACTTATTTTTTTTTCTTCTAAACAACCATCACAAATGCATCATAATAATAACTAGAATACTCAAACTACACAATAAAGAGTTTATTTGTAAGGATTTATATATATACACTATTGGTTTGATTAAGTTTTAATATGTTTTTCTAATCAACAATCCATATGAACCCATACTCATCTTTAAATTCAAATGAAGTATTCAATTTAATTTCAAACTAAAAAAACAAAATAAAATTATTGGTTTGGTTTATTTTTATTTTTTAAGTCCTACTCCCAATCTTTAGTGTTAGGGTTTATTAATTAATTTTTAAAAAAAAGTTGAAGTGAATTTTAAAATTAATTATAATTATTAAGAAAAGAAATTATATGAATTTAAGATATTTGCACCCGAATCCCTAGGTATATAAACAAAGCAAAACCCTAAGCCCGCGCCTCAGTAATCAGTTGGGAAGAGAGATCGATCGTTCACAGAGACATCAACAAGCTTCTCTTTTCCTCCAAGATGGTGTCTTTTAGGGTTAGATTTATAATTTGTTCTTTGATTTCTTCTTTTTGTCTAATGATTGATGCTAGAATTAATTTTTTCAACTTTCATCATAGAATTGCCAGGATTTTGGGCAATGAATATGTGATTCTCTTGTTGGTGTATTTGATATTTCTTGTCTTTCGAGCAATTTGAGATGTTTTTTCTTTACCACATTTTTGTTGCCTAGTTTCTTCAGAACCAAAATCTGGGGGATTCGAGGTGTGTTGAATTGATGTCTTTGGTTTTTTGGTTTTGTTTTTTCTTTTGCAGTTCCACCAATATCAGGTTGTGGGAAGGGCTCTTCCATCTGAATCAGATGAACACCCTAAGATTTACAGAATGAAGCTCTGGGCTACGAATGAGGTCCGAGCTAAGTCCAAGTTCTGGTCAGTCTTCCGTTGGAAATGCTAAATGATTTTGAGTTTAGTCTAGCTTTTGGGTCGAGTTGTTAGATTTTCAAAACTTGTCTTATTGTTCCTAATCAGGTACTTTTTGAGGAAGTTGAAGAAGGTTAAGAAGAGCAATGGACAAGTTCTTGCTATTAATGAGGTATACAAACGTAGGATAATGAATTTTACTCTTGTTTTTTGTATGAAGCTAATGATCTTTCAATTTTATTTCACGAACTATTAGCTTCTTGAAAATGTGATCTCTCTCCATTATCTGAACGGAAAGGGTTACTGGTTAAGAGGGAAATGAATCCCAGATATTGTGTTTGTCCATTTAGCTCATTTAAAGGTTGTCAATTGTGTGATATTTTAAATGTAGAGATAGCCAAGATTTTCTTGTGCTAGTACTTGACCTGTTAAAATGAATGTGCTTTTATCCAAGTGCTCATGCTTTTCTGATGATAATTGAGAATCTGTGATATTTCACTTAGGAAGGATACCCACTTTTCTGGTGGTGATATTGTTAGATGGAGTTCTATCTGTCCTCTTATGTAAATCACTTATATTAAAGTGCATGTTGATCCCTCTTTTGAAGAAAATGAATGGGGAGAGAGAATTGAGAAAGTTGGAAGGTTTGAATAATCGGCTGGGGTGGCAGGAAAGAAGTGATAGTGAACTTCGTTGTAGATTCGAGTCTACATGTTGGCAGGAGGAGGGTCTTTACAATCTCTTGTGGAGCTGTAAGTTTGTTTCAGGGTGTTTGGGATTGTTGGGGTGTGTGATAGGGACGGTTGCTATGTGGTGAAGGAGATTCTGCAATAAAAGATGAGTCTTGTGGCAGATTTGTTATTTTGCTATATTGTGAGGGTGTTTCTTGAGAGGTACTATAGAATTTTTAAAGAGTTGGAGAGGTCTAGTGTGAGAGGTTGAGAGGTTTAATGAATCTTTTTGGGCGTTTGTTAATCAATCTTTTTGTACTTGTCAGTTTGGTGTAGTTCTTTTGGATTGGAGTCAAGTTTCGCAAGACTTAAAGCTGGGTGTGGTACGAACATTCGTTTCTGGAAAAAAATTGGATTGAGCACCCCTCCTTGAAGAATGCTTCCCAAGCATTTGCTTCATTTCCTACAAAGATTCCTTAATTGAATGATTACTGATTGCTGTTGTGATGATAAACTGACTTGGATAAAGAGAGGCCTTTTTGATAAAGAATTACAATGTTGGATTGATCTATGGAAAATCTTAGCTCGGTGCAGATTAGTGAGACTGTTGATCATATTTGGTGGTCTTTTGAAGGCTTTGCCTTCTGCGTTTCTTGAGTCTTGCTACCAAGCCTACTAAGGTGGCTTCTTCCTTGACGAGTTTAAATTAGGGGTATAAAAGCTATAAGAAAGTAAAGTCTTCATGTGGTCTGTGACTTATAGAATTTTGAATATTGATGATAGACTCCAAAGGAAGCTTAGAAGGTGGTCTCTCTTTATAAAGAAGCAGAAGATATAGGTCACCTCTTCATCCATTGTAATTTTTCTTATAATGTGTAGAATTTCCTAGCCAATAGCTTGGGTTTATCTCTTTGTTTCCTCAAAAAGATTGATGACCGGCTACTGGAAAGCTGGAGTGATGGCTGACTGTGCCTTTAGAGCTATCTTGTTGGGCACATTTGGAAGGAAAGGAACACTAGATCTTTTGAAGAGAAGTCCTCTTTTGTCTGGTCCTTTTTACCATTTGTACCTTGTACATGCCTTGGTGGATATCTTAACACAAGAAATTCTTTTGTAACTAGTGTGTTTTGCTGATTATTTGTGATTGGAAAGCTCTCTTTGTTTAGCTTTGGTGGGGTCTCCTCTACCCCCGCCTCAAGACAATTTAAGAGTATTGCCTTTTAAAACTTTTTGATCGTTTGATTGGTAGTTTTGGGTTTATCTCTCATCCTGTAGCATAGTTTGTGGCATAATGCCTTGTGTGCAGCAGTACTTAGTCGAATTCCTTTTAGATTGACTTCATTCTGAATATAAATTGTCAATTTTATTACCCTGCAGATCTTTGAGAAGAATCCTACCAAAGTTAAGAACTATGGCATCTGGCTGCGCTACCAAAGCAGAACTGGATATCATAACATGTACAAGGAATATCGTGACACCACTCTCAACGGTGCTGTGGAACAAATGTACACCGAGATGGCTTCTCGGCACAGGGTAAGATCTCCATGCATTCAAATCATCAAGACTGCAACCGTTCCTGCTAAGCTGTGCAAGAGGGAAAGCACCAAACAGTTCCATGATTCTAAGATCAAATTCCCTTTGGTGTTCAAGAAAGTTAGACCCCCAACCAGGAAGCTTAAGACCACATACAAGGCCTCAAAACCCAATCTATTCATGTAATCTCTTCCTTCTCTATCCCCTCAGCAAAGAAAATGGATTAGAGTTTTGGTTTAAAACTTGAAATTTTTGGTAGATTTTGATCTTTCACTTCCTATTGTTACCAATGAATGTTCTAATTTTAAATTGAGGACTTCAAATTTTGTTTTGGGTTTTTCTTTTTCCTGCTCATTCTTGGAAGTGCTTTGAGTTTACATGAAGTATTCTTAATTGGGCTTATTTCAAATATATGAGCTACTTATGATTCGTGAGGAAGCAAACCTTCCCATTTTCGTTCTTATATATATATATCATATTATTTTTGTGTCGATTGGTATTGAAATAGTGACTGTCCTCTGTTGGTTGTTAATCAATGATTAGTACTGTTGATTAACATTGAACATTATGTGAAAATTAAAATAGATTGCCATTTGGTTGTCAAGTTTTACAAAACCTTCCATCATTCATTGATAATACGAAGATGTATCAAAATTTGGGAGGTGAGCAAGACTTGATTGGATAACATGTTCTTTTTTTCATTTAGTAGTCATTTTGTTTTATTTTAATTTTCTTTTTTATCTGTCTATTTTCTCACTAATTCATACCACGATTTAAGATTGAAGATTCAATGGTAGAATTAACAAAAATAAAATTTTGAAGTATATATTCTTCTAATTTTCAAAATTTTGCTTGCCTTCTAAACTGGTGATAAAAAGGTTGAAGTTTGTTTATAAGTTTAATTTTGTTTTTCTGGTATTGAAAACTATATTTATTTCTTCTCAATGAATGTTTTATTTTATTTAAATTGTTGATTTAGGAAACAAAATTAAATAAATCGGCACTTGAAGTTGAATTTTTGAAAAAAAGAAAAAGGAACCATAATATTTCAAACGTTGTAGACGATCCAATACTTTGAGTGGAAGAACTGTTGATACCAGAATCCATCATTGGATTTATAAGTTTAGAATGTGATGAAGGTTATGACATTAAAATAACAAAATAATTATAACAATAATGTTGCATCATTTTTTAATGTTTTAAATGAGTAGATTTATTAGAAAGAAACCATGTTACAATATGATCAGCTATCTCTATTTTAACCATAATCACATGTTTGGTTGTCCTAATGTTTTGAACCAATGGAGTTTCCTTCCCCAAGAAGAATCTCATCAGTCATCACACACACTACTGTTTCACATCCTCCATTTTATACCAATTAAATAACAACAACAACAATTATTAGGATTTGTGTTTATCCTCTGTTTTTATTACCTTTCTTTTTTATTTGTATAGATGATTCATTCTTTCGGATGTTTTACATGTGAAATCTAAGCTTAGCCTTGTATATTAGTACACTAACGCATATTATAGCCTATCATATTAAAAATTATATCGTTAGATTTCATATGGTTTGTGAGAGTTGAATTATTAACCATAGAGGGTCATCGATAAAAAAGAAAAAAAACTTAAAAACAAAGTTAAAAAGTCATTTCTAGCAAGTCATATAAGTTGATCGTACCTCTACGTTTACTTATTACTAATTTTGCTAACTAACATTAAATCGAAGTTTTGAGAATCTCATTCTAAACCATTGAAAGAACATCTAAAATTTCTAAACTTTTTTTAAATTGTATTATATAGAAAGTAAGAAATTAATGATATAAACTATAAAGATGATAATGACTGTCTACCAAAACCTTGTCTATCTTTTGTTCACCTTTCAAAATTGTTCTTGAATGGAAATGGTTTGGCAATGATGGCTAATACTTTCATATGTTTGTAGCCATTCCATTTTGTTTTATAAAAATTTCAAGTTGTTTGAGCTAAATCTTTAGTGCCCTCCCAATCTACTTTCAAGGTTGCTTTCTAGAAATTATATTGCACACAACTTTACTAGAAAATCATTCTAATCATTTTCATGTAATAACCATACTTTCTTTTTTCTTCAATTTTTTAGGCCATTTATCAAATTTTCCATTTTCAAAGTTTGGTGGAAAAAATATGATAAAGAAGTCTATAAAAGAATCATTTGAGAGTAAATACAGATAGTTGGATTCAAAATCTATTAATTTGATCTCTCCTAAAATTATTTTGTTTTTTTCTTGAATGAAGCCTATAAAGATTATTTCTATCAACCATGAGCTTCTTTGTTTAGGTTTCTACTCTTTCAAAGAATGATTCCAAACTTTTTTTAAAATAAGTTTTAAAAAGTAGAAATAAGAAATAGTTAAATCTTAAACTTAGGTTATTGTATCAATTTAAACTTTTTATTATGTTTTATTTGTTAGAGTTTAAATTGATATATTTATGTTAGTTCGAGGTTTAATTTAATACAATTATTATTTTTCTTTTTGAATTCTTTAGTTTGGTTGACATACTACTTTTGACTATTTTGTAGTGGTGAGGTTTGGTCATGTTACTTTTCAAATGTCCTCTCCACATATGCAATCATCATGATTATGAAGAAAGCTAAGTGCAAGTGGTGATCAAAAGCAATTTTATTTCTTTTTAATAAGAACTTCCATGTGAAAAAGTTGGTTCATTCTCTACATTACAATCAATTTTCAAACTCTATTCACTACCAATGTATTGCAATTGCATGATGTCGTAACTTTACCAAAATATATATAATTTAGAGATGATTGAGACATATATATATATATACACGTATTTGTTTGGAGTTGAAAACTATGTATCATCAATCACTTAACTAATAGATACTAAAGTTTGAAGATTAGATTAATTTTGAGTAAATGGTAAATAACTTTTATCCTAATTTTGATATGATGATTCTTAAGTTTTCAAATCGTACAAAATTAATTAATTTTTTATTGAGCATGTCTATCCATTTTTAAAATTTTAAAAGTGAAATGACTAATTTTAATCTAAGAAAGTTTTCACCTATCAATACTAACGTCTTTTAACCTTTTTTTTTACCTTCAAGAACCATTTGGATCGAGGAAATTGGAATGAGAATAGATATGCGATACACATGCCTTTGATTGAGGAAATTGGAATGAGAATAAACTATTTTGTAGTTTTGTAGTTTTCGACTGAGATCATCGAGATGAAGGATAGAAAGCTTTAGAGATTGAGTTCTTGGACTAATCCTGGACCTTGTTTAGGTGGGATGGAAAACAAAGAAGTTAAGAAGACTAATTCCAATGCTTGTCCGGTCGGGATGGAAGAAAGAGAAATTAAGAAGCCTAATCCCAGAGCTAAACTCGATGCTTGTCCGATTGGAGTGAAACTTTAGAGATTGACTTCTCGGTGCTTGTTCGACCGGGATGAAACAATTTAATATATACTTACTTTTTATTTTAATTCAATAAATTAGTTTATATATACCTATATAAACTCATATTTATTTTTATGTAAATGGTAAAAAACCGATGGAATAAATAAACTAGTAATTAATTAATTATATTTGTAATTAGTTAATGATTATAATGTGAATTTATTTTTTAATAATTTTATAATTAGTTTATCATTAATTAATTAGAATTTATTGATTAATACATCATGGTTATATAAATTTATCAAATCAATCCTATCAAATTAGTCATTTTACAGACGGAGCTGTCAAGAATAATAACAAATTACAAGTTTTATTTTGAAAAAATAGCAAAAAAAAATTTTAAATTGTTAGAATAGCAATCCATTAAAATTAGATAAATAAATAAATGAAACAATTCCTTAAATGCCTCTATACAATATGAAAGAAATGATATTCGACAAGAATCACCTACTTCTTCTTCAATTCATCAAAGAATTTGCCACAACATTTGATAGAAACAAAGGGGGACACAAATTGGACTTCTTCTTTGATTATTCTCTCACTGTGTTTGTCTTTTGTCGACGGCCCCTCACTCAATCTCCTTTTATTTTATCTAATAAAACCTAAATGAAGAAGATTCAAATAATTACAAAAATACCATTGAGACATAACTAAATTCTAAAATTTAAATTCAAATGGTTATTCAAAATATATATTAAAATTCAAATTGAAATTGTTATTAAAAATATATATTAAAATTTATTTAATAAATTATTTAAAATATAACAAATTTGAAAATTATATATATATATATATATATATATATATATATATTTGTCATTATTATAGGGGAGGTTGTTGCAATATTGTCCACCAACAAAATAGCAAATTTAGTACCAAATTTGAATGTTTTCAATTAGGATCTTAAATGAATCATTATGTGAAAATTTTAATTTCAATTTATTATTATGTTAAATGAACAAATTTGTGGAAGGATCGTTAAATGCATAATTATAGAGGGGGAAATACAATCTTAATATGAAGTTGTTATTATATATATCAAATGACATTGATATAATATAGAGAATAATTGTTGCATGCATGATTATAGGAAAGATACAATGTTATTATGAGGTTGTTATTATATAAATGCATAATTTTAGGGAATGATACCATTTTAAATTCAAATTTTAGAGTTCTTCCAACTAAACTTTTAAAATAAAATGATAAGTTAAATATTTATTACTATATATATCCAAAAACAATAAAGGATAAATATAAAAAATTGTGGTTTTGTATGAAATAATAAAATGTTACTAAAAATTAACCAAACCTTAAGAAACGTACAAATAAATTATATTATCAATCATTATATGAAAAATTATGTATTTATATAATATAATAAAATGTTACTAAAAACTAACGAAAGCTTATGAAACATATGAATGAATTATATTATCATTCATTTGATAGATAGCAAAAATAGTATGAATGAAATAGTTATTATTATTATTTTTATTATATATATATTATAAAAATAAATTGCATTTGATTTTAAGTCTACAAATTCGAAAACCTGGTATAAAGAATGTTAAATAATTAATTTTTCAAAGAATGGTTAAATAATTAATTTTTCTCAAAATTTTGAATTTGGTTTAATGTTTATCAATTAGTGTATTAACATTTTATAGGGTTTTCACGACTAAACATACAAATAAAATACAAAAAAGATTTATTCCCATACATTATTAATATCATTCTCATACACAACTAAACACAAACATCTTTTAGTTCCCAATAATCTTATTTCAGACTAAACATAATTAATTTCGAGAACGATGTTATTCTCATCTTAATTCTCTTGATTAAAAATTTTAAGTGAGGAGCCCACAAAATTATTATTTTATATCTAATTTAAGTGTTTTGGAATTTATCTTTTGTTGTTACAACTTTTCAAACCCAACTTTAATTTTAGACCTAATTTTTTTCTTAAGAATGAATTTAAAATTTGTTTTGACCAAAAAAAACAAAGAGATGTTACATGAAATTTCCATCAAGAGTTGAGAAATTAGGAAAATTCACTAAATTACAATTATTAAGAAAAATGGGTGAGATATACATTTTTTTTCAACTCAAAATTGAAACGAAAAAAAAAAAGAAAAAAAAACTAAGAACTAAAAAGGGCTACGTCTTACATCAATTTTTCTTAAATTTAAGTTTAAAAGAATGAAATTTAAACTTATCATATAACATATATATATAAATATTGAGTGATATTTTGCTATATTTATAAATATTTTGGTTCATTTTGTAATATTTGAAAACAAACTTTTTAATTTAAAAAGAGTGAAACTCTTTTGGGTTGAGAATAAAAATTTCTCATTTATTTCAAATGTAGGTGGTTTAATCTAAACCAATTAATGTTGTAGCTTCAATGTGACCAAGATTTTAAAGTAAATAAGTTAGAGAGAAACCATGAATGACTAGATTTTTGGTAGAATGACATTACAAGAACTAAAACGTTTAGTTTTTTTTGAAAATGTTAGAACTAAAATAAACGTATTGAAAGTTGGAGACAATAAAATAAAACAAAACATAAAATTTTAAGGGTGTAAACAAATATATTAAAAATTTAAATATATGTTATGGGCAAATTTCACAGCCTACTTAGGAGAACCATTGGACAACCTAAGAAGAGAGCTTAGAGAGTCGTTTAATGAGGTCCATGATATAAACTTAAAGAGAGCTTCAGAAAGAGCTTAAGAGCACCGATAAAGGAAACCTTAAAAAGCTCAATGGAACCCATGAGAAAATCTTAAGAGGAGTAAACGGATCAAAGCCTAAAAAAAAGAAGAGCTTAGAGGAGAAACATAGAAGAAAACCTGTTATGGAGAGCTGAGAAAGATGTTTGAGAGAGAGCTCTCCTAAGAAGTCATAGAAGGAGAGCGAAGATGAGAGAGTCTAAAAGGACTCCCAAAGAGGAGTTTGTTTACTAAGTGAAGCTCACATGAAGAGAAGCCACAAGGGATAGTCTAGTCCTGTCTCCTAAGATGAGCTTAGGAGAGGAACATAGCTATTTTTACAATTGATCTACTTTTCTTCGTGAACCAAATCAATTTTTAATTAGAATACAAAATGAGTTGAAAAATATGAACAACACTTGTTTTTAGTACAAGAGTACCTAAACAAAGTGCAGTTTTAATGGGTCATGGAAGCATTGTCATGCATTCATTACAACAACAATATTAATAAAAAGGTTATTGTCATATATATCTCTAATGGAATTCCCCAAATCATGGTGAATTGAATATTGTAAAATTCTCAAATCTTAGAGAAAAGAAAAAAGGGGTTCAGTTTGGTGAATCTGTGGGTGTCAATAGAGGTCTAGAAGGAACTCGATCAAAGGAACTCAATGGGCCCATAATCCAAACTTTCAAATTCATTATTTCTTTAGTGGAGATGATAATGTTGGGCTTTATACATTGTTTTATAATTGAAATTGGTGAATGTTTTGTCATCATGGACAGTTTAGCTTCAAAGAGTCACTAAAATGTAGGTTTCTAAGAATAAAATTGCCTTCCCTTTCTAATTCTCTTTGTTCTACAAGATTTGTTTTCATATCTGAAAAATGAGTTAAATGACCCATTTACACCTCTAAAAATTTTAAAAAGATTACTAAAAAACTTTTAGACGTCGTAATCTCGTGTTTAAAAATATCTAAAGTTTAATAGGTATCTAATAAGTATGGTACAAATTTATGTTATTCGACAAAAGAGTGTATCTCAATGATAATAGACATGACATTTTATTAAAAATGTGGGAGATTTGATTTTGCTTTGTTCGGTCCGCATCAACAGATTTAGATTTAAGTCGAGAGAGGATTGATTGAACTCCTCCAACTTATAAATAATATATAGAGAAAATCAAAATTATGGAAATGTATCATAGGACGTGCTTGTTTGGGGTAAACCTCGAAAATGGTTTGTAATCTATAGTCGTTTGCTCCCATTGACAAAATTTCTGCATTCATCCCTACAAAACGAAAGCTTAATTTCCCACACCTTCCTATCATTATTATCCAATTCAATACTAACAAAATCATCTAATTTTCTAATCCTTTCTTCCTTTTAATCATATTTCTCTCTACCCCACTTCCAAACATGGCCTTTTTGGGCGGCAAGAACCAAAGGGAAGATGGCTCGCTCATGTCATCCCTTCATCATTTCCCATTCACCTTTCTTCTTAAACCCTTTACAATGGCGAAATATTTCTCAATATATAACCACTGTGATTCCAAGCTCACTGGTTTTCAAGCCATTCCACTTCAAATTTTCTTCCCCACTTTTAATCCACATTTTCGCTGCTCAAATTCATTACACCCCTTATCTTCACAAATCCCACTTTAGGGGAGATTGAGAAAAAGGGTTTTCTGAAAAGAGTTTGTGTTTGATTTTTCATTTGGGTTTTTGTTTTTGATGTGCAACTAGTTATTGGAGAATGAGAAACTTTTATGAGATGGAGCTCATTGCTATGAGCGTTTGTAATGCTTTTCTTCTGCCATTAGTTCAAGGCTCAGCTCCTGGAGAGTTGCAGAAAGCTAGGAGTCAGAGGAGTATTGAAGACAGCCATGAAAAGGTAAAGTTTGAGCTAATTTTCTTGTTTAAAATATTGACATGAGATTAAATTTATTTTAGCCCACTTTATTTTCTGTTGAATTTTTATGTAAGATTAAATTTACAGTAACCTTTTCACCTGACTGAGTTTATGGGTGATTTAACATGATATTAGGTTAGGGAATTCTCTGTTTGATTCCTGTAAAGTCATTTTTTTCTCTTATTAGCCACTTGTTGGTTCTTGTGCAAATTTTGGAGGGCCCCTAGTGAAAGAGAGTGTTGTAGTGTTGATACAAGATTCAATTTATTCTAGCCTTCTATTTCTCTTGTTGAGTTTTTATATAAGATTAAATTTACGGTAACCTTTTCACCTCAGTGTTTGAGTTTGGTGGTGATTTAACATATTAGGCTTGGAAATCGATCCCCTGTTTGGTTCTTTTGCTAATTTAGAGTCCACCAGTGAAAGAGAGTTCATAGTGGTGATCTAAGATTAAATTTATTCTAGCCAACTATTTTCCTTCTTAAATTGTTGATATAAGATCAAATTTAAAGTAACTTTTCACATGGTTTTTATAGTTTGATCCTAGTCATTTTTTTCTCTAATTAATCACTTGTTGATTTTGTGTAAATTTGGATCCCACATGCGAATGAGAATGTTAAAATATTTATATAAAATTAAATTCGCTGTAATTTGACGATGATTTTGGAAGTTTTGCAGTTAAGCCATCAAAAGAGACTTGATATTCAACTCCATGGACTGCTCCTCTGGATTTCAATGGGGTTCCTAATGCCTGTTGGGATACTCACAATTAGAATGTCTGGTAGGATGGCTCGTGGGTCGACTCTGTTAAAGGTCTTCTTCTACCTCCATGTTGTTTTGCAGGTAAAGCAACTCCCTTCTTCATTCTTCATTCTTTATTTCTTCTACTAATTTTTTTAAATATCTTGTAACTCAGAGAAAGATGATGTTTTCTTTCGAGATCATAAAAATGCTTAAAAGGCAACCATTTTTTGTTTTAAATTTGATAGAACATAATCATGCCCAGCATGTTGTATCATCATGATTTCTTTGTTTTTATTCTGGAATTTTCTTTAGTTTTGCTGATTACAATTTAGTGGCAGAGAAGTTACAGAATTCATACTTGAATAGCAAGAAAAGGATTATAATTAGTAGTACTCCTCATGATCCTTCTCATTGTCTCCAATGAGCACAAACTGTTTCTCTCTCTCTTTCTAAGAGTAAATTATGAATGTTAGTCTTGTAAGATATTATCTCTAGCTTGTCAACATTGTTAATTAGTATTGATTGGCTAGTTAATTATACTGTAAAACAAATGGTTTTTTAAAGCATACGGATTTGTGATATTTGCATGAGCATTAAAGTATAAGGATACAAAAGGGATTTGCACTTATCCTCTTGACTTTGTTCTTTTGGAGTACTTTATAGGCCTAATTCTGTTTGGCTCCTTTCTTTTCTTTTTTTTGTATGCACTTTTTTTTTTCTCAATGACAGCTGAATTTTTAAATTAAATATATATATATATAGTGATTCTGAACTTGATATTCTTTGAAGGATATTGACTTAATTTCATTTAACAGACACTATCCCTCCTCTTGGCCACAGCTGGAGCTGTAATGTCCATCAGAAATTTTGAGAACTTATTTAATAATAACCATCAAAGAATAGGTTTAGCTCTTTACTTAGCCATATGGGCACAGGCAGTGATAGGCATTTTCAGGCCTCAAAGGTAAATTTCATCTGCTTTTCCCACTTTACCCTTTTTCATTTTTAGGACCTTTCTTGACTTGTGAAACTTTGTAGGACCAAAACATGATTATTGCTCCACTAAATGACCCCATTAAAATATGCAAAATAAGAGTTTGTCTTAACTTCTATCGGTAATCAAAAGCACTTTAAAATTTTACTTTGGCATCTAATTACGTAGCCAAAAATGTTTCAACTTTTTTTAAGAAAAATACATAACATACTCTTAGAAATTTCCCTTGGTTAATGCTTATTCATCCGCCTTTTAGAGAGAGATCATTTTTCTGTGGTTTTCTAGGGCGTGTGTTGTGTTGTATCCTATTTGGAGGGAGAGGAACAATAAAGTGTTGAGGTAGGTATGTAGATCCCTATAAGGTTTGGTCTTTAGTGAGATTTTATAGGTCACTTTGGGCTTCAATATCAAAACAAATTTGTAGCTATTCTCTTGGTAACATCTTACATAGTTGGAATCTCTTTCTTTAGAAGGGGTGTTTTGGTGGACTTGTTTTTTTTGTATGCCTCTTTCCTTTTTTTCTCTCGTTGATTCTATTTTAAAAAACAGTTATTCAAAAAGTACTTACAAAATGAGACTACTCAAAAACAGTATCCTCAAAATTCATTACAAACTCAGTCTCTGAACCTTCTGTGGAAATGTTTCCTTTTAATAACTGAGTTGAAGCTTTTCTGAGAAACCATCACCACTCACTTGACTTGTGCAGGGGAAAGAAAGAAAGAAATGCATGGTTTCTTATGCATTGGATTCTTGGAACAATAATTTCTATAGTGGGAATCATCAATATCTATACTGGCTTAAATGCCTACCATAAGAAAACTTCAAGAAGCATTGGATTATGGACTGTACTCTTCACTGCAGAGATCTCCTTCATCGGTTTCTTTTATTTGTTTCAAGATAAATGGGAGTTTTTGCAGAAGCAAGGGGTTGTTTTAGGGGAATCTGAAGCAGTTTCTCATTCTGATGAACAAGTAGAGACTCGAAGGCAAAACTCCAAGGAATTGTTACCTAATCCTTGTACCAAACAAAATGCACTCAGAAACTTGTTTGATTAAAATGGGTTTTTTTCCTCCCCATTTTTCTTACAAGCTTAGCTACTACGTTTACTATCTGACTGAAATTTCTACTCTATTTTTGATGCATGCACTTTGTGCAAGTGAACTGTGATCCTCTGGGGAGGGTTATGCTGAGTGCATGCATCAAAAAGAGTATCTTCCATTTGCTCAAATTTACATCAATTTCTTAATCCAAAGTTAAATTCCTAGTGGTTGAAGTTTTTGCCCCAAGAGATTTTATTTTGATTGATGGTTGAGTGTTAAAGAGTATATATGTAAAACCTTACTAGTTTAAAGCGTGTGGATTTGGTAGTTGTTTAACATTGTGTTAGGTGAGAAGATCTTGTTATAAATTGTAATCTTTCTTTAATTCTATGCGATGATGTGCTTTTGAGTATCCTCCCTTCTCTCTGAGTGGAAAAGGCAGTCGTTTAGAGGATGGTGTTACTCAGTTTATAACTTCAACTAGGGTTTTTGAAGTGAAAAGGGGTTGGGAATTCAGTTTTGAACTTTAAAGATGTGCTAGAGAAAGTCTATTTTTCTTCCAAAGAAGAATCTTTTAACTGCACAACGTCTAATTGACATGTATCTCTCTATTTGAGATTAGAGGTTCAAATATTCATCCTCCTACTTATAAAAGGAAATGTTTTGCTTTTCAAATGTTGCAATAATTTAAACACACATGGTTTAGCCTTCCATATTTTTATTATAATGCTGCTCTACTATGGATTCATATACACTTGCAGGACAGCTATACTCTACAATGGAGATGAAGATTTAAACTTTAATTTTGTTGTTGTTGGTGAGAAGACGTGTTTTAACTAATTGAATTAGATTCAAATTACAACTAATTCATGGAGATATTCCCAGGATATTATTAATGGTAGAATGGTAACTAGCTAGAGGTGATTTGTTTATAAAGCTTTTGGAGATCCTTTTGGTAAGTATTACTCGGTGGATTGATTGAGTGAGATATATATCTCTCTCAACATACCATTGATATTGCATTGTTCTTCAGTGGTTTTTATCTAATACGTACTTGCAATACATTATCTTTTATGTTGTTGAGGGTTATTCAAGACAATGTCAAAAATCTAATACGTACTTGCAATACATTATCTTTTATGTTGTTGAGGGTTATCCAAGACAATGTCAAAAACCTATGGACAGATCAACACGTCAAGGTTTGGGTTGATCAGCCTAGTTGATTTAATATATAACAATCGAGAAATAACCAAGTTGAAATTTGACCAATACCTTACAACCTCGAGCGCCAGAAACGTTCTTTACGCTACCATCATCAAACATAATCAGAGGCATGTTTTCTTAGAAGGGCCTATGAATAGTCCCATCTACCCAACAAGTTGAATAGTAGTTATTGAAGAGGGAAAAATTCATGTTTGTGTTGGAAAATTATAACGCACGAGAGAGCTTGCTAGTGGTGTTTGTAAGTGTTGGTTAAAGAAAGAAATGGTTGTTATGGATCTCAATGTTAAACTATTTCAGCGGCTTCATGTGTCTGACAACATTCGCAACATTCCATTACTACTTGATGATGATATTGATATTGATGTTTTGGGTGAATCTCTCCATCTTTTTCTATTAACAACACAGTTGTTAGATACTTATTTTTCTGTCACAACAGTTTATTATTTTGTTAAAAGACAGTTATTATGAAGCTCCTATATATATCAAGTTTGTTCTATGTAAATATTCATACAAGAAATAAAGAGACTTACCTCTTAATAAGATTTTCTCCCTCAACCTCTCCTCTCTGTTATGGTATAAGATCAAATTCTGCAAAGAGAGTTTTAGAAGCAAGAACTCGAGCGTCCCTTAATCGTGCAATTTGCACCAACGACAACACCTGAGAGTTTAGCTTCCTGCAGTTCCAATATCTCAGCCCCGATTACCTCCTTTGATCTTGATGCTCAGTTGACCCTTTCATGCTACATCATTCCATCATTTCGGTCACCAACCTTGTTTCTACACCACTGGTAGGATCGAATAATTACTCATCATGGAGTAGAGCAATGATGCTTGCGTTATCTGAAAAGAACAAAGTTGGTTTCATCACTGGTGCAATCAAGAAACCTTCAGAAAGTAATCTCCTCTCTGCTTGGAAATGTAACAATGATGTAATAGCCTCTTGGATTATCAACTCCATTTCAAAAGAAATAGTGGCAAGCCTTGTTTACAATGGAAGCGTAAAGGAAGTGTGATGAATTGAAGGAAAGATATAGGCAGTCGAATGGACCTCACATATACCAGTTGTGAAAAGACTTGGTAACTACTACACAAGGGAGTCTCTCGGTTGAAGTGTACTGTGCAAAAATCACCACTATATGGCAATAACTTGTTGAATACCATCCTATGGATGAATGAACTTGTGAAGGGTCAAAGAAGATGATTGATCTTTTGAATTTAGAGTTTGTAATGACATTTCTCATGGGACTAAATGAATCTTATTCTCAAACTAGAGCTCAAATCTCGTTGATTGATCCCTTGCCATCTGTATATAAAGTTTTTTTTCTCATCATCCAAAAAGAAGGACAAAGATCCATTAGATCTTCACCTTCCATTGAAAGTATAACACTAATGGCTAATTCTGAGAGAATATTTTTCTCTAAGAAATCCAAGAAAAAGGACACACAGCCTATATGTTCCAATTGTGGCTATAGAGGACATATTGCTGATAAGTGCTATAAGTTGCATGGTTATCCTCCCGGCCATAGACTTGCAAGCAAAAACTCAGTTCACCAATAGAGACAAAACAATACACTTCAAGCTAGAAATGAGAAAATGACAGAAGCTCCTAACCAGTCTGCATTTTTTGCTAGCCTCAACAATTATCAGTATTCACAACTTATGAGTATGCTTCAGACTCATCATAACACATCCCAAAATGGTTAGTACTCCAAAAGAGAGACCACTCACATAGCAAGTACTTGTCTCTCTACTTCACTCATTGATTCATCAATTTGGATAATTGATTTTAGTGCTTCCTCACATATTTGCTATAACAAATAATTTAACGTGAATTTGGATTTATATTAAAACTATTGGTTAGGAGAGATTTATATTTGAACATGATTCAAATTTAACTTAAGTTAATTATAAAATATTTAATTTAGTTATTAATTAATTAATATTTAGTTTAATATTATTTAATTAAATTTGATTTGATTAAATTAATATAAAACTATAAGATATTAGAGAGATATTCATTAAAAAAGATTTAAATAAAATATTAATTAATTATTAACTAAGGTTAATTAATTAGTAGATTTGAAATTTCTATTAGTTTAATCTTTTTTAAATTAATAGAATGTCGTGATTCTCTTTTACTCTTTTTCCTATTCCAAGAAGAAAAGAAAGTTATAGAACAATTTTCTTTAACGAATCAATCAAGAAAAAAAGCCAATGATTTTACCTAGGCAAAAAGAAAAGAATTTCTCTCAAACATCTCTCAACTTTTTTCTATCCCAATTGGTTCCACAAACCAATCTCATCCGGGTGGTGTCCCGAGATTTACTTTGTAGATTAAAAAATTTAAACAATTTTTTCTCTCTCTAATCTACAATTAGAAAGTATGTTTAACTTTTAAGTTTTAATAAGAAAACTAGTTTCTTAATTAATTTTGTTAATTTGATGGTATTCTGGGATTTTCAAATTAGTTTGAGGAATGATTCTGTAAAATCTTCCGTTATCATGAGATTTTACCCCTTCATGCGGGGACTCAGAGATCTCAATTGATGTGTTCACGAGGGGAGTAAATTTTAGTTTTGAAAGAATATATGAAATATATACTCTTTTTCCTTCATTAGCATTTTTTTATCATTGAATTTTTTGCTAGTAAGGTTTTAACAAGGCATATTTCATATAAGTGATGAGCATCAATATTAATATAAAAAAGTAGATGTCCATCAGTTTTCTTAGAGGCCATATAGTCACATGTCTTTCCATTAACCATCAAACACTCATGTCATATGTGTATAACAGAGTTAACCTTAGTGGCTATGTAACTCACCTCATGCTTGTCAAATTGCCTATAAATAGTGACGTTTGGTTGTCCCAAAAAGAAATCCAAAAAAATTGGTGAAAGGGGAGAATTATTAGATTTTGCTTTTCCTAATTATTTTCTTATTTTCTAATTTATTTATTTATATTATATTATATTTTCTCAGTTCATTTCACAATATATATCAAATTTTATAATCTAACCATATAAAATGAATTTTTTATCTTTATTGAATAATATTTTGAATATGGAATCATATCCCTTCTTTTGTAATTACAACAACAAAGTTGAAGTTCAAACCTTTAGAGACGAAGGTCACTTAATACTATTGAACTAAAAAGCAATTCTTCAAATACCTATGGTCTAATTTTAAAATCAATTGCTAAAATAACACGTGTATTTTAATAAAAAAAAGACAAATTACAAAAACAACCTTTATAGTTTATAGTACGGTAGTAGTTACAACTGTATTTTTAAACTTTTAAAATTAAAAATTGAGTCATCAAACATATCCAAATTTTAAATTTGGACCCCTAAACTTTTACATGATGGTATAAATTGTACCGATTACATAATTTTGGTTATTAAATTTTTATCATTTGTGGGTCCGACTTTTAAAATCATTGTAAAGTTGAGGGTCTAATTTTAACACGTTTAAAACTTCAGGAGTCCAATTGTTATTAGCAAAAGTTTAAGAGTATAATTACAACTGCCAACGTACTTGCGGTGATTTTTGTAATGTTTTCTTATAAAAATTGAGTTAAAAAAACCTATGAAAAAAATTGGTCCCTAAACTTTCATGCAAATAACAATTTAGTTAGTTCATAAACATTAATTTGTAATGAATCAGTCTCTATACTTTAAATTTTGTAACGATTTAGTTACTGTAGTTACTATACTTTCAAATTTATATATAACAATTTAATTTTTAAAATAAAAAATCATTGAAATTAAATGTTAACTTAGGGAGCGTTTGGGGCAAGATTATAATAACATCTCTAACTACAATAAATGCTATTTAAAAACTATCAATTAGCTACGGTAAACATTATTTCAAAACCCTGCAGTTGGTATAGTATTATTACTATTTGTTACTGCTTTTACCATATCTTTCTCAAATTAAAATAAGGAAAATTGCATCTGGTGACAAACTTATTTTATAAAAGAGCAGTCCATAGCACCTCTGTTCGTACGAGATTTTCGAAGAAATTTAGTTCGTAGACTTGAACTTGAGTTGATGTTGTATTTTTATTCATTTGATTCGATTTGGTTTGATCTCTATAATTTGATCCTTTAATTTTCTCTCAATTGAGTGTTTACGTAAGAAAGCAGACCACGCGATATATTTGAAGTTGGAGTCTTTAAAGAAAGTTTGTGTCTTCAAAGGAAATTGGAGTCTTAGAAGAAAGCTTGTATTTTCAAATGAGCTTCAATCTTCGACGGCAATCGACTTCAGGAGTTAGGAAATCTTCTAGCTCTTGGAAGAATTTTGACCTTCTAAAGTAAAAAAAATTCAGCTCTTACAAATGAGAAGAACTCCTCTATTTACAGGCTTTCTTGGTGAGCTTTATGGACTTGTGTTTGATTGGTCCATGAACGAGACAGATTGGTCCATGAACGAGACAGATTGGTCCATGAACGAGACTCATGTGCTCAACCACCTGGATTTGGATCATATTTAGTTTTTGAACTCAATTAAACTTATTTTTGGATAATTGTAATGGATGGTCATTTGAGGAATAATAATTAAGGATATAACAACATTTAAAAAAATTGCAAATATAGCAAAACTATCGCTAATAGACTTGTATCATTGATAGACTCATATGATCTATCGGTGATAAACCAATTTTTACAACATGATTCATTAGTGATAGAGTGATAGAATTTGACAATTTTTGCTATATTTGCAATTTTTTTTTAAAATGTTGCTATATACTTAATTATTTTGAATTTAATTGCTAAATTTGCAACTATCCCTTTATTTTTAGGCTAATTGAACTTAATCCAAGTAAATAATATTTAATTGAATCAAAATAATTAACATGTAGCCTACCTATGTTTTCAATTTCAACTTGGAACACGTGTCAATTTTTTTTAATTAGTCTCAAATTTAATTATTTATATTTTTCATCATTAATTTAGTAAATGATGTGACAATTTGTGATTTGTCTAAAAACTTCTTATTGAATGAATTCTTTTTTCATATTGCCAATATCACAATTATGACAAGTAATTATATATATCAAACGTGAAAGAATTATCTGCTTTGAATTTGTTATTTTTATAATTTAAAAATATAATAACATAACTTTTATTATTATATATATATTTTTGTTTTTATAAATATCCTTTAAAATAATCTCATCACAAACACCGCACACAAAAATATTATAATTCAAACTAAAACAATTATCACTCAAATACAAAATGATTAGAAGTGAAATGTAGTGGAGAATTATAGTTAGTGACCCCTCCTACCAAACACCATCTTGAAATTAACAATTGGTTGAGGGACAGAGGCTGACTTTTAACTTTGATCTAAACAAAATTTGATTTTTAACTTAAAAAATTATGAGTATCTACAAACTTATTTGATAACATTTTCTTCTCCTCACAGAAATCATTCTAAAATTGCGTAAACAAATTATTTTTTCTTCATCCGTATCCGGAGGAAGAAAGAGGACCACTTTCTTGGTATTGTGGAATCTGTGATACTCATTTGGATTTTTCTTCCTTCTCTCATACAATCCAGCACCTTTCTTAATTTTTATTTCAATTTCTTCACCTAATTCCCATTCAATTTTGATCCCCCATTTTAATCTTCACCACACTAGCTTCATCGCTCCAACAATGGCTTCACAAGATACTCACCACCACCATCACCACCACGATGGACATGACCACCACCATCACCACCACGATGGACATGACCACCACCACACCCACGAGTAATTTCCTTTCAATTTGTGGATCTATGTTTCATTTCTCTGGCTTAGTAGTGTTCATCATTTTTCACTTGTAACAGGAAACCTAAGGGGGATTCTTCCTTTGTTGGAGCAGATGGTAGGGTTTATCATAGTCATGATGGACTGGCCCCTCATTCCCATGAACCCATTTACTCTCCTGGCTTCTTCACTAGGAGAGCTCCTCCTCTTCTTACAAGAAATTTTAATGAAAGAGCTTTTACTGTTGGTATTGGTGGTCCTGTTGGTACTGGGTATATCTATCTTCCCTTTTTTTCTCATTTTTTTTTACTCGTTTCCAGTCAAATAAAAATGCAAAAGAGATCAACTTTTGAGCCTCTAACCTATTGGCACCTTTACTATCTATCTTATTTGATATTTCTAATAATAAAATGTTCTTTTTCTGCCGTCGACTTAAGTTATCAGATGAACCACGTAAATCTCTGTCGATTTCTTTACTTTTTTTTTTTTTATATTTTCTCGCGTTCTTTGATTTTCAATTTCATAACTTACGGAATGTTGTTGTATCCTTGTTTAGGAAGACAGCTCTGATGCTGGCACTTTGTACCTTCTTACGTGATAAATACAGTCTAGCTGCAGTAAGTGTGATTTTGAATTGAGATTCTGCATATCACTTTCACTTTTCAGATCCTATGGTTCCCCTTTCTGATTATGATTACTTGTTTCTGTTGGGTTTGTCTGTTGTGCTTTGACTTTGTCTGTATATACCCATTTTAAAATAACACTCACTAGCTCTGCACATGTATAGAAGAGATTGCATATTGTGGTCATACTATATGCTGGTATATTTTTACTATATATGGAAACAGCTCGGTGCAAGTTATTGTTTTTCATTTGAATTTCAAGGATGAGCTTTTTTTCACTAACTGGTGTGCGGAAATCCATGACAGATTTATTTTCGACTTGTTTGATAATTATTTGGTTTTTGGAATTTTCATTCTGAAAGTTAAACTTATGAACACTACTTCTACTATAAGTTCTATGATTTGTTATCTGTTTTCTACTAAAATTTTCAAAAAAATCAAGTCAAGTTTTGAAACTAAAGAGTTTTTGTTTTTAAATTTGACTATAAATTCAAGTTTTCTTAGCTAAAGTCATAATTAGAAAATTGAAAGAGAACAAGCATAAATTTCAAAAGCTAAAAATGAAATCGTTACCAAATGGGAGAGTATACTGTCAGATTGCTCTTAGGATTGGATGGTATTTGGACAGTTAAAACATAAATTTTGACCAAATTTTGGCATTGTCATATTAGAGTGCCAAAAGTTTAGTAAGATAATGAGTTGTGTTTTTAAAGTAGGCTGATTCGTCACCAAATTTTTTGCTATAGTAAATTTATATAACTAATATTGTGGTAGAATGAAATGATGGTAGAAAATTGAGAATGAAAAATCATCAAACATAAGAATTAGATTTTGATCTTTAGTTTTGATTTGAAGAAAAAAAAAGATATGTATTCAGATTGATTGGGATCACTGTCAGGTCACAAACGACATCTTCACAAAAGAGGATGGAGAGTTTTTGGTGAAGCATGGAGCGCTACCAGAGGAAAGGATTAGAGCAGTGGAAACTGGTGGCTGCCCACACGCTGCTATTCGCGAAGACATCAGCATTAATCTTGGACCTCTTGAGGAGCTTTCAAACTTGTACAAAACAGACATACTTCTCTGTGAATCTGGTGGAGGTAATTTGGAAAACCCCAATTATTAAGTTTGAACAACATTTTGTCTTAGATTATTTTAACTTCTCTTTCAATGATGTAAATCCATGCAAAACTGGACCTATCTTACTTTCCTTTCTCATTCGTAGACTTGCATTAGCATCAGAAAAACCAGTTGTGGGTTCAATACCAAATATGGTATGTTGAATACTTAGGGTTCATAAGAAATATACTTTACAATAATTTAGGTCCCATTTGGTAATATTTCATTTTTTTGTTTTCGAAAATTATGCCTATTTCTCCACTATTTCTTATAATGATTTGCACTTTCCTTAAAGGTCAGAGTTGAATTTAAGCCAAATTCCAAAAACTAAAACAAGTTTTTAAAAGCTTTTTTTTTTCTTTCATAATTTGGCATGATTCTTTATTAAAACATTGGTAGAAAGTAGATAACATACAAGAAAATTTGAGGTGGGACGGGTGTTTAAAGATTTAAATTTCAAAATCTAAAAGCAAAAAACTAGGGGATGTTTGGGGCAATGAGTGAGTTATTATAGCCCTTGGTTGTTATAGTTTGATTAAAATAGTTTATGTTTGGGGTGTAGATTATTTTAATTTGGGTTTATAATAGTATGTGTTTGGTGTGTAGACTATTTTAGTTTGATAAGGAAATAGTAAACGTTGTTGCAAAGAATAAAAAGATGATGAATGTCAAATAGTAAAAACTATAGTAAATAGTAAATCCAGTAGCAAATTGGGAGTTTTAAAATAGTGTTTACTGTAGCTAATTTGAGATTTTTAGATAGTATTTACTGTAGAAAGAGGTGGTTATTATAGTTCTAGATAATATTTGCCTCAAACGGCCCTTAAATTGTTACCAAACTGGGTCCTAATTATCTTAAGTTCTCATGTTTGGTGTAAAAGAAGAAAGTAATCTTGGATGTATAGTCTTTATGGAGATAGGTTTTCAAAAGTTTTGCTACTAGAATTTGAAGTCTTCAATGCATGTTTTATCTGTTTCTTGTCAGATAACTTGGCTGCCAACTTCAGCAGAGAACTTGCTGACTATATCATCTATATCATCGATGTGTCTGGTGGGGATAAGATTCCTCGAAAAGGTGGCCCCGGAATCACGCAGGCTGATCTTCTTGTATGTGGTTTCCTATTGTGTGGATTGCCAAAAAGAAATTATGATCAACTCATCTCAAGCATCTCTTTATAAGTGGTTGAATTTTAATAACAGGTAATAAACAAGACTGACCTTGCAACAGCAGTTGGAGCTGATCTAGCAGTTATGGAGCGTGATGCACTGAAAATGCGAGATGGGGGACCGTTTGTATTTGCTCAGGTTAGCTTTTGTCGCTTTATTTAATATTGGAGCTTCATCTCAAAACCAATGATGTTGAGGGGAGTAGTTCGTGCATCTTATTAAGATTATAAGCTCCCTTGATTTTCCAATATGGAATCTTCTACATGATACCCTTTGTAGCTAGAGAATCATGTAATCGACTATAATACTTTGTTAATGTCTTTGAATTTGAATGTGAATGAAGAAATTCTTTGTCCATGTTGATGATGTATGTCTCGACCGATGTTCGTGTAGGTTAAACATGGAGTAGGCGTTGGGGAAATTGTTAACCACATTATACAGGCATGGGAAGCAGCGACGGGGAAGAAACGCCATTGAAATCTCTCTGGTTGAAATTGTCAGGATATTGTTAGAGTTTGACCACTGCAATAGGAGATGTTGTACTGAGTTTTTCTCCCTTTTAAAAAAACTGAGGCTTAGCCTGATCTTTTAGCTTTGGAATACAATAAGAGGCTCGTACTTGTATGAGATTTTGTCAATGCTCAAAGTTTATATGCTCAAAGTTTCTGCGTTTGTTGTCCATTTTCTTGAAAAGTAATGAAAAACACGTTTTGAAAACTGAAGAAAAATAGTTTTCAAGAACTCGGTTTTGTTTTTAGACAGGACGTTTTCTAAAGGAATGTGAAATCTAAAGAACTAAAGTAGTAGAAAAAACTATCAGAAACTTTAAATTTTGAATTATAAATTCGTTATCTAATGAAACTTAATTAAGTTAGTATTTGTTTTAAGTCTATAAATGCTACTTCTACTTCTTTAATCGATTAATCAATTAATTAAAGCATATAAGTAAAGTCTAGAAATGTTTATTATTTGAGTAGAAATGAATTAGGATTACCTGAATTAGTCAAAATCCTAATCAAATTTTGAGTTTTGAGCATGAGTTGGTATCAGAATAAAGCCTTGAAGGTGAAAAAACTATTTTAAAAGCCTAAAATGGCAAATGACTCAATTGTCCATTTGATAATGTCATCATCACATGAAATTACAGTTTTGCATTCAATATTGAATTATGATTTTTTTCTCGTCATCCTCCCAATCATGTCTTTTCTCATCTCCCTATGCATCTTCCTCTTCTTCCGCCTTCACACAAGCTTCCTCCTCTTCTCTAGCATGGCGTTCATGAGTCTCTGCTTCTTCTCCGACTTCTTCTCTAGACTGAGAGATGGATAATAAGAGAATTGAACAAGACAACAAATAGTTTTGAGAGAGCAAAACTATGAAATAGGCGAGGCTAGCGAAACGAACAAAGACTTGAGCACGACAACCAAAAGACACCGAATTTGAGCGAGAGCAACACCGATTCAAGCGAAATAAGCGAAACTGTTTTTCCAATCTCACTCAAATTTGACTTCAACAAACGATCAATCGATATTTTTCTAAAAAGCGAGTGATTTGACATTTATCTTCAAATTTAAGAAGTGAAAAAAAATAGGAAAATGAGAAGAAAAAAAGTTAAAAATCATCGACTCTGCTGGGGATCGAACCCAGAATCTCTGGTTCCGTAGACCAGCGCCTTATCCATTGGGCCACAGAGTCAATTTGTTCAAATCCTTTCTTTTTACTAATAAGTTCATTTCTATTAACCTAATAACAATCATTATATAAAGAAAAACCAAGTTATTTTCAAAAACAAATATATTAATTTTAACATATAGAAAATATGCCAAAATATTTATAATATTTATAGAAATAGTAAAATATATACATATATATATATATAGTCTTAGATTATATTTTAAGAAATGTAGAAAATTTTACAACTTATAAATAGTTTGGTCTATTTTTCTATATATAAGAAGTCTCGCACAAAATTCTGAAAAAGTGAATATGTTTTTTTAGGTTGTAATTGCAAAATTTCAAGAATAAAAATTGTAAAAAATTTAAATAATTTATTTAAAATTAGATACCATTTTGTAGTATATTTATGAGGCTATGTTCTAACAAATTTGGTGAACCAAGGTTTAGATACTAAAATTTTGCTAAGATAAAAATGAAAATGAAATTAACCAAAGTAAATCATTTTTAGAATTACATAGATAAAACTAAATAAAATTTGGAAGTTGAATAATGAAATGAGCAAAGCTAAAATAACACAACTAATGTTTATACCTTTTATTTTCATTATAAAAAATACTTTTGTCCCTTAAACTTTATTACGAAAATAACTACTTTTGTTGGCAATAATATGATTTTCATGTTTCCAATTTTAAAATGATTTAGAATACGAACTTGAATGAGTGAAAATATTATTCATATATTTTATAATTTGTAAAGATTTAATCTCTATCATGATAAATGATAAATTTTATAGAGTTGAATTAAAAATAACTATATACATAGAGCAACAAACGAATCAAATATCACATCTTTTATAGACTACAAACAATAAATTATTAGGTAATTAGAAAAAATAACATCTAACTTTTCAGGATACGATCAATTAATCTTTTGAAAATTTAAAAATAAGACAAACTAAATTCTTATTCATAGTTTAAAAGTACGTTGACTAATATAGAGATTAGATTGATGCAAAATGCTATTAAAATGTTATTTATAAGAAAGTTGGTGACTTGATGACAGAGGAGTTGGCAGTCGAAGCCTCAATAAATGACAGTCGTAACTATAACAATCTTAAGATAACAAAATTCCTTGTCGGATAAGTTTCAACATGCATGAAAGGCGTAATGATCTAGGCATCGTCTCATAGAAAGGCTCGATGAAATAGATTTGTCTATGAAGATGCAAACTACCTGCACCTAGACAAAAAGACCCTATGAAGTCCACTGTTTTCTGGAATTGACTTTAAATCTTTGCTACGCATCTTAGGTAGAAGGCAAAGAATGCCTCCTACTGGGGGGCTCGAGTCTTCAGTGAGATTCCATTCTGGAAGCTAGAATTCTAACCTTGTGTTAGGACTACAGACCAAGGGACAGACAGTCTCAGGGAGACCGTTTCTATGGGGTGTATGTCTTCCAAAAGATAACAGAGGCATGCAAAGGTTTCGTTTGGCCAAACAAAGATTGGCTCTCGAATGCGAGAGTTTGATTGCAAGACCCACTCGTTGAGCAAGGACATTTTAATGAATGACAAAAGTGTTTTTTCACCTTTTTTATTTAACACAATTTTTATTTATTTAGAAGTACGTTATTACAACGTCAATTTGGAAGTGATTTTTGAAAATTTTAACTTCACTTTTGTCACACTAAAATACATCTTTAATCACTCTAAATCATCTTAATATTTATTATAATTTTCATCAAAAATAGTTTTAAATGATTAAAAGTATGAATTACTCAAATTCTAGGAATAAATTTTGACAAAAGAAAAATAAGAAGAATAAAAAAAGACCTTGCAATTGTATGGATATTTAAAATGCACAGAAATGGTTGTGAAAACGGGGCTCAACTAATTTGAAAAATTCTCCTTAAATGACACTATTTATAGGCAATTTGGAAATCATGAGTAAGTTACATGGCCATAAAGATTGAGCATCTTATAGACACATGACATGAGTATTGGATTATCAAAAGTTTGACATTTGGCTATATGAACACTAAGCACACTAAGTATAACGTCTGAAATTAGGAATGAGACATGAATGAACCGGTATCACATCTGAATGAGAGAGATCCTAAAGATGTAAAAGTAATGTTAATAAATACTTAAAAAGAATTAAAAGTTAAGTACACATTCATTTTTTATGGCTCAACCATAGAAACTTCAAAGTTAAGCGTGCTTAGCTTGGAGAACTTGTGTTTGTTTGTGAGGAGAATTTCCACTCTAATAAGTCTTTAAGGATAGTAAGGATGATATTGTCAGGTCCTAGGGGATGCAGTGGAATGTTAGAGATTCGAATTCCAAATCATGGGTTGGGGCATTACACTAAGGGTGCGTTTGGAGGAAGGAAAGAGTTATGAAAAAGAATTATAATAAGTAGTGTTATGATAATATTTGCTTGGGATAAGTATTAAGTGGAAAAGATTATGAAAATTATTTATTATTTTAAAAAAAAATTAATTCAATACACGTATATTTGTATATTTAATTTACCAAATTGTCATATTTTCATAAAACAAGTTACATTACTTTTCTTAAATACGATGACCATTTTTAATTTTTTTATGCAAGCGTTTCATGTCAATAAATTATTGTTTTTTTAAAAAAAAATTGTATTCTATCTTCAATATACAAATTATATGTATTTAATTTACCAAATCATAGTAGTTTTCGTAAAACAATTTCCAGTAATTTCTTTAAAGACAACGTTCACTTTCAACTTTTTCTACGTAATCGCTAGATGCGATTAGATTATTAACTCTTTTTTAAAATTCATATTCTAAATTCAATACACAAATTTTGTATATTTAATTTACCAAATCGTAAAAGTTTCTGTAAAACAATTTGCAATAATTTCTTTAAATACGACATCCATTTTTAATTTTTTTTTACGTAATCGTTACATGTAATTAAACTGTTAATTTTTAAAATTCATATTCTAAATCCAATACACAAACTTCGTATATTTATTTTATTAAATCGTCGTAGTTTTTGTAATGCATGAGTAAAAAGAAAATACGAGTCAAGTAATGTAATCACAATAAATTATATAATTCAGAGTAAAAGAAAAACTAAAATTTTAAATTAATGTAATTGGACCAAAATTATAACTTAAAAATAAGTTGTATTTTTTAAATAAAAATATTAAAATTAACGAAACTTGTAAATCGAAAGCATAGAAATGATAAATAAAAAAATGAATTAAATAATATTCCCTCTTCCAAACATACCCTAATAGATAATGGAATTAACATTTATGTTAGTATTTTATTTATAATTGAAAAATATTTCAAATTACTGACGGATTTAAGCAAAATTTTATTAAAAAGAAAAGACCTTTGGAATTGTATAAAAACAAAACCGACTCCGCTGGGGATCGAACCCAGAATCTCTGGTTCCGTAGACCAGCGCCTTATCCATTGGGCCACGGAGTCCTTTTGAAATTATGTTTATATAAAATGTAAATAATTAGTATTGAGAAACCCTCAACATAGATTGTTATCTGAAGGTTTTTATTACTGTGTAATTGAAGGTAATACGAAAATTAGCATTACAAATTTCTCCGTACACCATAAGCATATTACCAACCATAACACTTTCATTGGACGTTTTTCTTGTTTAAGATGATGTTCCTTCACTTGTGGCCTGCGTGATTATTTTGTGTTATTGTAAAATCCATAGAAAGGAAACACAAAGTTACAAAGTTAATTGTGATTGTTAAATTGAGCATAGCTCAGATGTTAACAATCAAGGGATGTATTTCGACTCTATTTAGAAATTCCATAATCAATAGAAACCCGGTTATTATGTACTATGAAACCATCTTCAGAGAAGTGAAACTTGTATTATATTTTACATATTCTAATTGTCATCCAATGAAATTCCTGAACAATTGTGCACCCGCTTCTTCCCAAAAATTTTACTTGCTATTGTTTTTCTCTTTTAATACCGTTTTAATCTCAACCGTGTCTTCTATGTTCATAGTCATTTTATTACGAGACAACATCGACTTGTTGAGAAAATGAAAACAGTTGGTTCATCTCTTTGCAGATCTCAGAACGGAGTGGAGAGTGGAGAGTGGGAGTGGAGAGTGGGGAGTGGGGAGTGGGGAGTGGGGAGTGGGGAATGGGGAATGGGGAAGGCGGCTGAAAGAAAAACCTTCATTCATTACAACCATTTTGATGGAATTCTAGAAAATTTTGAACTTAAATCTAATATCAACCTAACCCAATACAATCACACAAGTTCAAGTAAACCCATTTATTGGATTAGAAAACAGCAACAAATGGAATGGTGATGATGAAGATGAAGATGATGAAGAAGAAGAAATTGCATAAAAGACCAAAATGTTTAAAGGACCAGATAAGACGCCCGCAGCAAGCAAAGCAACCTCATTGATAAATAAAATTACTAACTATTCTCAAGGCTAACCACTCGATTCTCCTACAAAACGTCGTAGTGTGTAACATTTTCCTGCTCAAGGTTTGAATGCCGAGAATGCCACAACCGAGTTGTGTCCACCAAATCCGAATGAATTTGAGATAGCTGGAAACAGAGAATTGCATAACTTCATTAATGAACTAGAATATTGAGTTTTAATGGAAGAGATTGAAAATAAGTCAGCCATGGGGGCAGCAACCCACCAATGCTTAGGCAACTTACCAACATTCACTTCGTGTTGTTGCTTTACGTTTGCAACGGTGTCAAAGTCAACTGAAGGCTCCGGGTTCTACAGTTAAATAGAGAGAAAATGTTGATGATTATCATCTATACCAGCTGATGCTAGAATATTGGGATAATATCTTAATGAAGGAAATTATTATGTGAATGTCCAAGTAGAACTGAATAGTAAAGGGAATGTAATTTCAGAGCTCTTTATATGTGAAAATTTCCCTCAAGTTTTAGCACGTATGATATTTTCCCTCTACCATATCAAGCTAAAAATTAATTCTTGATTTTGTGAATGATACTTGGATGCAGTGTGTGAACATGTGAGATCAGAAAGTAGAGACAGACCACACAACACGAATTTTCGTCTACATTCAACAGTTGACTTAACATTATCTGAAATCAGGTTGTTAAAAAGGAAAAGGGAGCGTACAAATTGATTTATGGAAGGATGCAACCATCCTGTTTCAATTGCTTTCACAGTGGCAATGGCTTCCAGACCTCCAGCAGCGCCAAGGCAGTGGCCTATCATAGACTGAAAAGTAATCACAACCAGAAAAAGGATCAGCAAACGAGGGGATCACTTTAAGAATAATAGACTGCAACCATGTAACCATTAGCATATACGGTGGGGAGGGAGAAGAGACATTACCTTAGTCGCATTGATTTTGATCTCTGATGTATTCTTGAACACCTTCTTGATGGCATTGATTTCAGCTAAGTCACCGGCAAGGGTGGAAGTTGCATGTGCATTTATGTAGTTGACCTGTTTAAATTTTAATGAAAAAAAGGCAAATTTATGTTGTTCTTTCCCTTTTTGTCTTAAAAAAATAACAATTTGATATTCCAAAAGTGGTAGCCTTTCCAAATCCCAGTACAACAAAAAGATTCAAGATGAAATGAGTAACTGCTCCGTAGTTGGAAGGCTATAAGACTTGCTTAGAATTCAGTAATAGGCCCATGAACTACCCACCCATAAACAGCTGTGCCGTTTTATGTCACACGCAACAATTGATACAATTTACAATACAAAAAGCACCCATATTCTTCCAGGGAAAAATAAACCTTTGAATGGAGACAATCGCGTCAACTTTACCAAGATATTTAACTTGACAAACATGACGATCCCTAAAATCTTAATGATTTACTAATGGATGAAGTGAAGGTTTCTGGTGTAAAGTATAATTAAATAAACATATCTACAGAAATACAACTAGATGCACGTTAGGTACACAAAATGTGGCTGATGCCTTATATAAACAGGCCAACCAACTTGTAATACTGTGACAAATTTACTTGCATGCCGTGTAACATCTTTCTTCATACATTATCAATGCAAATTTTGTGACTACCATAACAGCATTAACGTCAGAAATTGATTTGTCTCACAATTGGGGTGATCTTTGGGCATTATCATCAGAAACCAAACCAATAGAATATTCTCCGAAAAAACAGAATAAAAGATTGACTTTAGTTACCTCCTCAGGCGATACACCTGCATCTTCAAGACTGCTCAAGATGCATGAAGAGACACCAAGTCCATCTGCTCTAGGATCCGTCATGTGATAAGCATCACAGTTAACAGCCCCTCCCAAGTATTCAGCAATAATTGGTGCACCTCGTTTCATTGCATGCTCCAAACTCTCCATTACCTATCAGGAAAATATCACCACTGAGGTCATCTTCAGTCAGATTTGAAATGCAGTTAAACACAGAGTACCGATACCCAGAGTGAAATTCAACACGAAGGAAAATGAATCTTCATGTTGTTTATTGTGTACATAATACCCCCAGTAAAAGCAAGATAAAAAACTATCATCATTTGAACTTGGAAGAGAAAAATATCTTAATCAAGCTAAATTTCAGGGAAACTTAACTACGAGGCCTAAAACCAAACCTTAAGTCAATTGTCAAATGACAATTCATGATCGGCAACAGCTAGACAAAAGCAAATGTGACTAATTGAATTAGTTCAGTTCAGTGAAAATAACCAAGAAGTTGAAAGCATGTCCATCTTCCATGCTCATCAAGATGAGTGTCAAATCTTACCAGTATGCCAGCACCTTCTCCCATGACAAAGCCATCACGGTCTTTGTCCCATGGCCTTGAAGCAGTTTTAGGATCATCATTTCTCTGAGATAGAGCCCTACAAGCAACAAAACCCCCCAGGCCAATAGGTATGATAGCAGCTTCAGTTCCACCAGCAAGCATCATATCAGCCTCTCCTCGACGAATATGGTTTGCAGCAGCATAGAAGCAATAATTAGAGGTGGCACAAGCAGTGGATATAGAATAATTGGGACCCATGAAACCAATATCGATGGCAAGTAAGGCAGACCCCATATTCGTAATGGCATAAGGAATGAAAAAAGGGGTTATCTTTCTGTGACCTTTCTCTATCAAAGCCTGAACACCATCAGAAAAGACTGTAAGACCACCCATTCCTGTTCCAACAAGCACACCAGCACGCTCCTTGTCGATCTGTAGTAAAAATAAAACCACATTTGTTAATTGTACAAGATAAGGGAGAAATAAAGAATAGACTTGGGGAACTTTAATAATAGCTACATAGTGTCTGCCTGAAGAACAAACTAATTTTAAGAGAAATCAAATGAAAGTTTTCCCTATATCAAGGAAAGTAAAGTCAAACACATGCTGAAGTTTTCAAATCTTCGGGCATCTCTACCCAATTTTGCAATTAGCCATTCCCTTGTTTTTTTCTTAGAGGAAAAGAGAACTACTCCTTTCAAATATATCGATCACTGTGCAACATAAATGATCTAAAAACTTCCTTTCTAATGAAAAAGCATCAACAATATAATAGCAAAAAATTAAAACTCCTATCCACTCCATCTATTAATATGGAAAGATAAAGGATTCTAATTGTCAACTCACGCGCCTCTTATTAGTATTAATAAAGATTCCATGATGATCAATGAGGAAGCCATTAAAGAAATGTCTATCAATTTTGGAGTGATGTTAGATTTTAAAATTAATTCATGACATATGAAAAGACGCTTAATTAGTCTGGTTAGCACTTTAGAACATTTAAAGGTCAATATATTTAGTCAAAGGTCACTCTGCCTAAAAAATACAAGTTTACTCCTAATTCAGCCAAATCAATTAAGCATGGCGATAAATTGCATCTCCTCACAAGCGAAAGCAGTAAACTCAATACTTCAGATACAGTTCCATAAAACTACTTCAAATCCATACTCGATCAAAGGAAGAAGAGCATGAGAGGAAATTTATTCACGATGAACAAAAAAATCCATGCATTGGAGAGAAGCAGAATTCTCTTAAATTCCTATCCAAATAGGCAAAAATACTTCATGTATTTGCAAACATCCTCCAGATCAAGAATTCAAGAATAATTCAACAAAGCGATAAATGCAAGAAATGTAAAATAGCACAGCACAAACACAGGCATCATTCTCCAAATAGAAACGCATTGTTTAGCAAAAAGAAAAAAGAAAAAATGAAACGACCTTAGAGCGCTTATCTCCACCAAGGTCAGCATCCTCAAGAGCTTTCTTTCCAGCAACAATACAATAACGAAGACAATCATCAAGCCGACGATCATTCTTACCATCAATGTATCCCTGAGAAGCAAATCCCCGGATCTGGCCACCGAAACGAGTAGGGAACTTGGAAGCATCAAAACGATCAATAAGAGTAACACCACTCTCACCAGAAAGCAACTTATCATAGTAAGTATCAACATCATTACCAAAGACAGAAACAAGTCCCATTCCAGTAATCACGACACGTTTCTTAGGATCTTTCTCCCGCTTAGGTGCAGAGACAGTGGAAGCTGCAGATGCAGAAATGAATGAAAGTCGTGGGCGTGATTTAGGAGCAGAAACAAGGAAAGGGGAGCATTTGCGACTGCGAAATGAGTCCAAGGGAGAGGGCTTGAGAGTGGAGGAGTGAACGGCGGCCTGCATGGTGGAAGAACAATGGAGATTTGGGGAATGCGAGGGAGAGGAATGTATAGAAGAAGGGTGACGATGATAACAATGGAGGAATTGGGAGAGAAAAATCGATGTTGTAAGAGATTTGTTTGGCGGAATTGTAAAGCCACTCAATAAGCCTTCTCGTAATCTACGCCTATCTTTCGAAGGGCCAAACCTTTTCTTCTTTTCTTTTCTTTTTTTTTTCTCTCTTTTCCTTTTCCTCACTAAGAAATTGAATGTGGAAGATATGAGTTTGGCAACCTAAATTTCAATTTTTTCAAAATGTGTTTGTTTCTTAGCTACTTTACCCACTAATATCAATTTAATGCATCTCTATAATACACTGTCATTTATACCTCACCTCAAATTATTCAAATCACTTATCTGCCGTAACAATTTTGATTTTAGTCAAAACGAACTTAACTTAACGAGAAAAATGATGACAATTTAAACGTAATTTGATTGGTTGAAACGTCTTATACTTGGTTCAAAGTGAAAGTATTAGGTTAAATTCATGATTAAACAATAAAAATTTATTGCTAAATTGAGAGTGTCCATAGTAACAAACGTTTGTTATTCATATTATTTGGAAACCTAACTAGGTTATTTGTGGTTTTAGAAGGAAATAAAATACTTAACTAATTAATTCTAAAATACCAATTAATAATTAATTAATCTAAATCAATGAATAGAGTAAATATTAAGAAAGTTATAGTGGGTAGCAATTCAAATATATTATTTTGTAGGTGTATCACATATATTTGATGTTTTGTAAATATGACAAAAACATAAAATATGAATTTTTATTTATTTTTATGACATGCTTCCCTAGGCAATTAATTGATTGGGTGAAAAAGAAAGAGAGAGAGAAAAGTGATGATCGAACGTGCGACAGTCACAAAGGTAAGAAATATGGGAGATGGAGCGTAATGTTGGCGACAAACAATATGAAATTAGTGAAAGAGAAGTTCGAGAAAGAAAGAGAGAGAGAGAGAGAGAAAGGAGATCGAAAGGAAGGTGGAGCATTGGGTGACAACAGATGATGTGGAGCAGTGCTAGTTGCTTGAAGAGATGTTGGAAACTTGGAGAATAGGTGTCACACCTTAATCCGCAAGACAACCAAAACGTAGGAAGTAGTGCGAATAGGATGCCAATTAGCTTAAACTTTACAACTGGTCTTAACGCTAAGCTTGCCCTCATCTCCTTATAAACGATCGACAAAACTCAAAAGGCAACGGTAGTCAATCTTAAACGTCAAAATGATAAATAACTTAACCAAATTGTATACTTTATTAACAACACGTGTTTGATACATAAATACAACACATTGACCAAATAAATGATGGTTAACTATTTCCAAAACGCCTGAAGTCAACTCACTGCAAAACCTTCAACTGTTTTCTTTACTTGGCTTAAACGTCTAATCCTAGAAGATGAGATTTTTAAAACGTAAGTCTAAATGACGTAATGAGGTTTTATGAAATGTCTTTCACAATGTCCTTTGATAAATCATTTTCGTCAAATCATAAATACCAACACAAATCAGTTTATCAATTAACACTTTATTTTGCAAAACATGTCAAAATGCATGTAATCATTTTTACAACAAAATTAAATCATCTCGCAAACCATATCAATATACATTTCGCATAAACATCAATTCGCATAACACATCTTTTTCACATAACATAAATCATTTCAAACAAACACAAATTAGTTAATTATTCTTTTCACCAATGATCTCGAATCATTATGTACGCTTGGTCTTATTACATCGCGTTTAGACTATTATATCAACAACATCTGATAACATACATATTCGTCCTTGTTGCTCAAGCCACTAAGCTTTATACGCTCGTTTCAACGCATAAGCCAGCTACTTATTGCCATGTAGCCACATATACTCCATAGTGGCATTGACTCTTTATGTGCATATAAAAGTTAGCATCATCTCAAAAAAGCAACTAATGGTTTGAAAATCATTTTATAGTATTGAAATCATAGTCATGCTTGAAAACATATAAACTTTTCATAGAAATCTATTTTGAAACGCTTCTCATTTGATGAGAATTTCTCTTTCAAATCAGTAAAGATAAATCATAATAAAGTTCTTACATAAATTCATTTGAGAGAACACTCACAAAACTTTTGAAGAAAAAACTTACCACATATTACCAAAGATCCTCCTCTTCCTTCTTTTTTCGCGGAGCCTTCTTGTAGAACAAGCCGAAGCACTTAACACTTTGTTTTTCTTCTTCTCGCCAAAGCAAAACAACAACATTTTAGCTTTTAAATCTTTTGTACTTAATTAACGACAAAGTCCTCTATTTATAGAACTCTTAAACTATCTTAGTCATATTTAAACTTTTCTCAATTTATTAGCTCCTGCTTAAAACTTTACACGTGTAAATTTAATATTCAACCTAGTCATACTTAAATCCTTAAGCAACCTTGTCGAATTAGATTGATATTTTTTTCGCCAATTTTTTCTTCTCGCCTAACTCCATATTGCGAATAACTTCAACCACTTAACATTTCTCGCGAACTAACTAACTTTTACTCGCATAGAACTCTTATTGCGAACTTAAACTTTGAGACTTCCTCGCATACTTATTCTTCGTGAAATACTTGGTTCTTCTTGCGAAGACTACCCAAAATGCTTAGTCTATCACTTAGTCGAAACTTTTCACTTCTTAACTTACGTGAAAACTCTCTCTTGAGAGCATTTAGACTTATATATCCTACCACAAACCCTTCTTTTCTCAAAATTTTCTCGCGAATTAACTTCTTAATTGTAAAACTTACACTTAACCATAAAAGAGATTTTATCTATTAGTTCTTTCCACGAATTTAATCAAACACCAACTTCTTAATACTTAGCCAAATTTTACTTCTTAACCCAAAATCTTATTTCAAAACATCTCTTCTTATCAAAAACTCAAAATTTCAAAACACTTAACCACATTTTTTTCTTCTTATACTTAAATTAAAAACAGGTCTTACAATATGAGGGGTTTGCTACCTTAAAGAAGAAGACATTCAAGTTTTCTTTTAATCATAAGTGAATCATCATTTTAATTAAAGTCTATCAAAAGGCATCAAGTGTACATCAATAGTGTATCAGGATGTTTCAAGTGCATTGTGTATATAGAATGCATAAGTGTTTCAAGTATATTAGGTGTCTATAAGATGTACGAAGTGTATTCATACATTGTTTTGCATTTCCTATGTTAAATCATGGGTTTGGCTTACATTTTACTACTTTTGAAAAACTAAAAGGTTTGGGCTATGGATCTAATATTCAAAAACTTTCTTGGCTCATTTTGCAATTAGCCCTAAATTTCAATTCAAATATACTAATTATGTAGTCATTTTCTTGATCCACGTGGTTGACTTAAAAAGAAAAGAAGTTGAGTCAAATTGTGGTGATAAAACAACTCTTTTTTTTTTCTTCTTTTTCTTTTTTACTATTTGAGGTGGTGAAGAAAAATCTCCAACTTAAAACTCCATAGTGTTAAAACAAAGAGTATTTTAAAAAATAGAACAAATTGATAAACTAATTATAATCCCTAAAATAAAACGACAAAAATGGTTAATATTTTATCAAATATTTTCGTGAAAACCAAACAAATCCAAACTCAAAATTGTAATTAAAATAATAGTACATGAAGATAGCTGGGCTATGTGGTGGATTATGATTTGAGCCCATTGGCATTGGGCCCAATAGAGCGTGTGAGTTATTGTTGACGAAAAGAGGAAAAGGGTAGTTGCCATTAAGTTTAGTATTCACTCATAAAGAATATCAATATCTATTCTTCATATAATAAATAAAAAAATTGCTATATATTATAAATATTTTTTACAATTTTCTTATTATTATTTTTTTAAAATTTATAATCACATGTATTTGGAATTTGGAATCAAAAAGTGTTTTTAATATGCAAAAAAAAAAAAAAAGCATTCCATTTTGTTCTCTCTCTCTCTCTTTTGCTCAAACCATTTTCATTAAATGGAACCTTCATCGTTTTTTATTTAATATGGTTTGAATTCACTTTAATATATTTATCTCACAATTATAAATATAGGATTAATAGCTATATTATTTTTCTAAAAGTATTCATAATTTAGACGAGAGAGTTAGGTTAAGTTAGAAAAATTTTATGAATCAACCATAATTTTTGAGTTAGTCATATTCGTAACTCAAAACTTAAATAAGATCTTCAATTTCGGGTTGGATGATCAAGTGAAATTATTTGTTTATTTATTTTATTTTTAAAGTATTTTTTATTAACTTAAAATGCTTAAATTTGTCTACATCTATACTAATAACTAAAATTTCACAAAAAAAAAAAAAAAAAAAACCAAATGTCAAATATCAAAATTCAACCTATCTATTATTATTATTATTATTAACTCGAAACTCATCCTTCCAATTTGAGTTGTCCGATAATTTGAATACCCTAATTTTTTTTTTAACTACAATTTATTTGAATTATTTTACCAGGCTCGAACTTTGGTCTTTGGGGAATTTTCTTTCATTCAATTTCTTAAAATTTCAATATTTCCATTGAACTTTAGTTTTACTTTTATTTTCTATCCTACGAAGTCTTTATTAAAAAAAAAAAAACACCCACATGCTTTCGTTCAAATAGTTTCTATTGAATTTTCATATCATTTCAAGTAAGTTCACTAATATTCCTCTCAAATTTTCTCTCAAGCTTTATATACTTGTACCGTTTTATTTTTCGATTTATTTTACGACTTTTTTATTCTTATTATGCTATGCTAGTTTGATGATGTGATTTTTTTATTTTTATATTCACTTCATTTTATAACAAACAATTTACAATTATTTTACATCTAAAGAATTTTCTCTCCGCGAGTGGTCATGTAACTCATCTCATGTTCGTCAAATTGACTACAAATAGTGACATTTGGTGAGTTTGTAAGTATAAAGATTATTAGAGAAAATTGGATGAAAAAGAGAGAGTGGAGAAATTGATGAGATTTTCTAATTTTTTTAATTAATTAATTTATATTTTATTCATTTATTTTATTATTTTAATAGTATATTTTTACCATTTCGGTATTTCGGTTGTGACGTTTCACAACATATATCATTTAGTAGTTTTTTTTTTTTTTTTTTAATTTTTAAAATTTATGTTCTGCATCAACATTTAAACAATATTTTAAACCCAATCTAGAAAATCAATGGGATCCATATAAATCCAATTTACACTTGATTTATATTAATTCCTCAATCAGTACATTTTAGGAATGATTAATTTCAACAATTGAATGTACTTTTACGACTATGCAATGGGTATTCTAACATTCAATTCTTAATCATATTTTATTTCCTACCACTACCTACCATAAATTTCAATATATGTAACATTTGAGGTATCAATTATTGTTTTAAAAGTCTACAATACCTTAATCATTATATCATTTTAAAAAATAAACTGAAGTAAAATTTCTAAACATGAAAGTTGAGTCTATTTATTTATTGTGATTACCGATTTTCTATTAGGATTTTAAACTTTATAAAAACATTACCTACTTATTAGTGTCCCCTCTTTAATTTTTTTTAATTAATTGTTACAATAAATCTATCATATTGTCATTTTTAATTTAACATCCACATCATACAAAATACGCCTATCTATTTGTATTAGTAAATCATGTAATTAAAAAAAAAAAAAAAACTGAAGAGGTTAAAATCAAATTTTGTCATATTGTTCGTCCACTAAAAGGTAAATTTTGCTCTTATAAAGAAATTGATTTTTTGAATGTTTATAATCTTAATTTAGATACATAAAATTGTTTGTTATGTGATGTAAAGTGGAGCTAAGAATAAACTGAGAGCTTCAATGACAACTATAGATATTGGTTATGGATTGCATGGAGTCTGCCCTTTTCGAGGTTCTTCTTAATGGAAATTATATTATAATCAATCTATTTAATTGCTGCATTTCTCTTTAATTTTCTATCAACCAGTAGCATTTATCACAATTATATATAAAAATTCTAAACACAAAATTTCGACCCGAGGCTACATTGATCCCCTTATTAAATTTGAAGTTTTTAGTCCCTTTTTCTATGAAATTAATAATTTAATCTTTTTCAATATTTTATTTCATTACACTCTGTTTAAATTTTATTTTGTTTATGTAAATTTTAATAAATAAACTATAGTAAGATAAAAATTGAGTCTAATCATCCCCTGATTTTACCTTTCTCACAAAAGTAATAAGATTTAATAAATTCTCTTCTATAGGTGATCAAAAAACTATTTACGGTCGTTTCTAAGTTACAAAGTCTAAATGATTAAAATAATAAATATAGCCATTTAAATTTAAAATAACTTTTTTTTTAATGTATAGATTAAAGTATTACAAATTAAAAAAATGTAGACATAAGAGTATTCCCCATACTAAAATAAATTAGTTTTTAGCCTAAACTATAAATCTAAAGCTTTAATTAATAGTTTTGTGAAGGTGTAAGTATGAAGGGATTTATTTTGGCAAACTAAGTGTAGAGTTGAAGGGTTGAATTTTGCACTGGACAACCAGAAAAGGAATTAATTATTTTTCAAAATTTATTTAATTGCTCTAACTAATTATAAAACTGGAAAACATAATTAAAGAAACCGAATCGGATTCCAACCTCCCCAATTGCCATAAATTACCAAATACATCGGTTTCAGCTTACAACTGTAGGAATCACACCACTTTTCTCCATAGAACATTCTTTCATCATCTCCGAAGAACACCCGATCGCCGGAAAACCCAATTAATAGCGGGATTTTCCGACTACTTTTTGTTTCTCTTCTTCATTAAAACGAGGCAAAAATCGTATCAACCTCATTCATCCACACATTTAAACTTCTAAATAAAACCAAGCTATTCCCAACAAGAAAATCACAATGGAAACCCAAATTCTTACAGTTCATAGAGCGCAATAAAACAAGGAAAAAAAAAAAAAACAAAGAAAGAAACAGAGGAATCGAAAATTTCAAAAGTGACAACCAAAGCAGAGGAAGAAAAAACAGAGTGTAGTACCAAGAACAACACCCTCCAACATAGAAACAATCTTGAAAAGAAAATTATCCAAAAAAGAAATCTGAAAACTGGTCAGTCTTTTCCACTTGAATCCGGACCCCAGTAGCTTCATTTTTCTCGATTCTTTCCTGAACGATCTCTTGAAAAACGCCCATCTCGTAGAGTTAGTATTATTCCGGTGGGTCTTGGTTTTCTTGGATCCCACATGTTCGTCCATTGAAAGAAATTTGAAGGTAAAAGTAGAGAGAGTATGTGTGAGGTTATAGAAAGTGAGTGGGTGCAGCGATGAACTCCGTGACCGATTTCTGTTTATAAATGAGTGGGTGGGTATGGGAATCGTAAATGTAACGAGTGAGAGAGGGGTTTTGGGTAATTTAATGAGGAAGGGTAAATGACTTGGCGTAGTGGTGAAAATTAAAACTGTTTTTACGGAGGTGGTAATATAACGTGCGGGGGGTCGTGAGATTCTTGAGCCAATGGATTGCTTTTTCTATTTATTATTTTTTCACTATTTAGTGCAAATTTTAATTATTTTAATACATTTCTCTTCTTGAAAAAATATTTCATTTTTCGCTCCAGTTTCTATTTAATACTTAAAGTTTAAAAAATGTACCCATTTCATAATTTCAAAACCAACCAAACGGTCAAAAGTAGTAAATTTGATAAAATATTTATGATATATAGTAAAATTTTTAGATTTTTATCGATAATAGACCGAAGTTTATATAAAATTTTGCTATAATTTATAAATACTTTAATTTATTTTGTTATTTTTAAAAAAACCTCTTTTAATATTTGACGTTTGTGTTTTGTTTCGATTTAATTCTTATATTTCGATATTTACATTTCTAATCTCTAAATATTTTTATGATTTGAGGATCTAATTTCTAAAAACATTGAAATGTCCAATTTATATAAGTTTGATCACAAAATATTTACAATTAAATTTGGGTGTAATTGGAACCACCACCCTACTTTTGGCTTTTGCAATATGCCAATGTTTTTCTTTACTTTACTTTATTTTGATCTTTTTTTTTCATCATTACTTTAGTATATGTATTTTAAATTTGTTTTGAATGAAGTGCATGTATCATTCAAATGTCAAATTTTAATTATCATTCATTTAATAAAAATTTAAAAATAATTCCTTATGTTAGCATAGTATAATTTTTTTTCTTAAACAGATATATCTAAAACCATATATGTGAAAAAAAAAATGGAATGAAGCTAAACTTTTTATTAACAACTTGATCATTGATATCATTCATTTTGTTTTATATTTAAAAATGACATATTCTTTTGTTATAGAGAAATTTTTCAATGACTTCAATAGAAGTAAATGATTTTTTTAAAGAAAGACAATAATTTAGCTGAGATCGAGAATGAGAGCTTCTCTATTTACCTTTCGTTATTGTTGAACTAAAAAATCATAGTTACATGAACGTGAGAATATGAATAAGAATATCGTTAACAACAACAGGAATACGTTGTTTTGTCAAATAAATAACTTTTTAACAACTTTTTGAGATAAGAGTTGGAATATTGATCCTTTGGATAAATTTAGAAAGTCAGACACAATATTTTCATGGATTTAAAATGTTCTAAAATTCAAATATACTTTACATATTTTCTTTACAAATGAATATATAAGACCTTCAATTAGTTGAATAATGTATAATTGCATCTAAGATTGGCTTCCATGATTGGAAGTTATTAGAGTGAAAAATTCATGTCCATATCATTTTAACATATGGGTTAATTAGAAATATAAGTTTGTTAATTTGACCTTAGTCAAAAGCATATTGAGTTATATTCTTGTATTGTATTAATGTTTTGATTTTTTGACTTAGGATATAAGATGCTCTAATAGTTAAAAATTGTGTATTCTATATTTCTATATTTAAATATATAGATAGATTGTTAAAAAAACGTTTTTATATAGATAAACATGAAATTATTTATCATGAGAATATTTCAAATGATAGAATGCTTGTACTATTAACTCAAAAGTTAGAAGTTCGGTTTTATCCCTGTATGATAAAAAGTAAGTACAAAAATGATTTGTACATGTCAAATTCTTTTACGATATTAAGGTATTTTATAAATTAAATTAAAATGATAAGGTTTTCATTTTTTTCTAAAATAAAATTTTGTTTAAAAATTAAATTAACTTGATTCATGCTAATCAATTAAAAATTTTGTTCAAGACAACAATGATTAATAAAATACAAAAGACTTG